>NW_022196909.1:29006821-29014206 GCF_008632895.1 Mastomys coucha
TTAGTCCCTGGGAGCTCTGAGGGTACTAGTTAGTTCATATTATTGTTCATCCTAAGGGTCTGCAAACCCTTCAGCTCCATGGGTCCTTTCTCTAGCTCCTTCATTGGGGACCCTATACTCAGTCCAATGGATGGCTGTGAGCCTCTACTTCTGTATTAGTTGGATACTGTCAGAGCCTCTCAGGAGGCAGCTATATCAGACTCCTGTCATCCAGCACTTGCTGGCATCCACAGTAGTGTCTAGATTTGATGACTGAATATGGAAAGGATTCCCAGGTGGAGCAGTCTCTGAATTGTCCTTCCTTTAGTCTCTGCTCCATAGTTAGTCTCTACAACTCCTTCCATGGATATTTTGTTCCCCCTTTTAAGAAGGAATGAAGTATCCACACTTTGGTTTTCCTTCTTCTTGAGTTTCTTGTGGTTTGTGGTTTGTACTTTGTGTATTCTGATCTTCTGGGCTAATATCCACTTATCAGAGAATGCATACCATGTGTGTTCTTTTGTGATTGCATTACCTCCCCTCACACCAGTCAGAATGACTAGGATAAAAACTCAGGTGACAGCAGATGCTGGAGAGGTTGTGGAGAAAGAGGAACACTCCTTCATTGCTGGTGGGACTGCAAGCTGGTACAGCCACTCTGGAAATCAGTTTGGCAGTTCCTTTGGAAATTGGACATAGTACTACCAGAAGGCCCAGCTATACCACTCCTGGGCATATACCCAGAAGATGCTCCAACATGTAATAAAGACACATGCTCCACTATGTTCATAGCAGCCATATTTATAATAGCCAGAAACTGGAAACAACCCAGATGTCCCTCCACAGAGGAATGGATACAGAAAATGTGGTGCATCTACACAATGGAGTACTACTCAGCTATTAAAAACAATGAATTTATGAACTTATTGGGGAGATGGATGGATCTGGAGGATATCATCCTGAGTGAGGTAACCCAATTACAAAAGAACACAAATGGCAGGGTTTTGTAAACAATGGCTGGTCCCTTGAGGAGCCACTTAGTCCAGCCCCTTAAGCGTACCGAAGCCTCTGAAGAGACTCAGATTGCTAGCAGCTTCTCATGCTCAGTATATTTCCAAGGCTGGAGCCAGATATTTACGAAGCCCAGAGCAAAGTTGCCAGGGAACTGCTGACAGACTTTCTCTCTAGTTTAGACACCATTTTGATAATGCTCAGACAGGTAGTCTCTGCCAGGTATCACTCCCACATGCGGTAGGGCTGCGGCCACTGTAGACTTGCCGGCCTGGGGTCTTCTTTCTGAAGACGGGATCCTCTCTTTTCATCAGACCCCATCTTTAGCCACAGCAGAAGTGGAGCAAGGGAGGCTGCTTCTCCGCTGCCGAGGGATTATCACTCAGAGACTGTCCCTGGCTGATTCTGGCTACATGTCTCTCCTTGTGCTTCACCCAAGCACGGATTAATAATTCATCCAGTTCTCTGCCCTCACAGAAAGTGAGAGACGTCACTGCAGTAATTTGCTATTCGCTCTGTCTCTTAGGGCAATCTGGCTTCTGCGCTTCCTCCCTGCTGTTGGGAAGACTTCTCTGTTCTCATCTTTGGAAGGTTTCCTGTCTGCCATTATGCATTCAGCAACTATTTTTCCCCCCTCCAGGATCTTTGGTATAGAGGAAACATATGCTACCCTATAATTGAAGGAGCTTTCTTAAGAGTGTTTTTCTTTGATTTTGTTTGATATAAGGATACTTGCTGAAATTATGATCAAATGGTAACAGGAAGTAATAAATTAAAACTGCTCTCTCTCTCTCTCTGTGTGTCTCTGTCTCTGTCTTTGTCTCTGTCTCTGTCTCTCTCTCTCTGCCTCAATACTTACATGTGTTCTTTCCAATGCTTCCCAGTGTTGTTGGTAATTAGAGTATTGTTACCACCCATTGTCGGCTTTCTGTGCTCTACTGTTTATCTGCTTCTCTTGTAATTTCTTTCCCAAGGAGTAATTAAATTTCTAAAAATTCAAATTACATAGAAATTCAATTAAACACAAGGCGCAACCACCGTTTATTTCCCAGAAACATGGATAAACAGAGAGCGACGGTGTGGCTCAGCCCTCGTTCTTTTGCGTATTCTAACCTTGGAGCAAACACAGAGGCCATTTTGTTGTAAGAGAGCGTTGAATGGCGCTGTAGAAAAATAGGCAGCTAGAAGTTCAGAAGGGATTTAACTGAAGACTCCACGATCAGAAGGCAAAAGTTAAAATGTTCTTTTCTCCAAAGTACAGATAGTTATATCATGTGGCTCTGGAATCTTACACTCCAGTCTGTGACTTCTGGTTTCTGTTAACTCATCAGCATTTCTTGTTCTATAAATTCATCTAAAGTGTCAATTTCCTGATTCTTTTATTTTTTTCAACCCAAGTATAACTGTCTATTTTTCCTTAATCATTTGTATTTTTAAGGGTCAGCATTGGCTTGTGAGTGACAGCCTCTATTTCTTTACTCTGCATCACCCACTCTGTAAGGGTTCACTTTTGACCAGTCCAGTCATTTGCCTTCTATGTTCCTCTCTGTGTTGGTACATCTACAAATTAGCTCTCTGCCAGAACATTGTGACATTCTGTGCTCTCTCTCCCTCTCTTTGTTTCTCTCAAAAAATGATATATATATATATATATATATATATATGTATATATATATATATATACATACATATACAGATACATATATATATAGAGAGAGATGGTGTGTACAGTTTTGTGTATCCTTGCTAAACTTTTTCAAGAGTCCATTAATCACCTAAATTCTCAACTCAGATCCCCCTCCTTACTTGGAATTGATAATCTTACCTAAAATGCCAGAAGAAAGAATTAACACTATGATGAGTGTGCACAACTCCCTGTCTCCTTGTCCATGTGTGTATACTCACATATACTATCCATGATTAACCTTTCCCCTTTCATCTCCCTGGAAACAATAGATCTTTATTTCTACAGCATTTCAGACCTTCTTAGTGGATGGTACTTTTCTCCCTCAATATTGACCTTGTAGAACCGATTGAGGCTTGAGTTCATAGAGTCTTTGATTTTGTAGATGTCTTAACATGCCCCCAAATACACAGGCAGTATATTATTGCTCTCCTTCACATGACAAAACAGCCAACATAAGGAACACAAGGGTGAAGGGGGGTTCACAGTTTTTTTGGCTCACAGTTTGAGGGTGCAGTCCATTAGAGTGGAGGGTTACCGTGGTGATGTGTGAAGCAGCTGGCCACAGGGCATCCACAGCCAGGAAGCAGAGATGGGTCAACGCTTAGGCCATTCTTTCCTTTTATCCAGTTTAGAATACATAGGCCAAGTCTTTGCACCTCTGCTAACTCAGTCTAGGAACTCAGGACTGTGCTCAAGTTGTTTGTTTTCTGTAGATTCTGTCATGTGGACAATACACATTAACTGTCACAGCCTTCCTGTTTTTAATCTCAGTTCTAGTGTTATAATGTCACTGAGTGATTTGTAATATGTCCCAACCAAATCATAATCCCCGGAGTCAGGTTAAATCAAATGCTAAATCCGATTGACCTGTTACATCTGCTGTTTCACTTTTTATTGTTTTATTCTCTTTGTTCATGTTGCCATCATCTTAAAACCGAGTCTCATTACACAATTTCAAACTGAGTCCTCTTTACCCAGTCTTTTCCAACAAGCAGTTTTTTCTTTCAGTCTTTAAAGCATTCTTTTCCAACTTGAACCACGAGTAAGATACTGGCTCCTTAACAGGCTCTGGCTCTTCCCCATTACCTTGAAGATAAAGTTAAACTCCTTATCACGGAGCACCTTCTTGTGTGAACTGGCCCTACCTCTTCAACCACATGTTACCTAATTCTTTCTCAGTTACTCTTCACCCATCACGGGCTGAGAGTTCCTAAGGCTATAATGTGATTACATTTCCATGTAGCAAGTCTTTGTTTTTCTCAATGAGAACATGATGAGGCTTTTTGAACAGCTCTCACACTCTTGAGTCTTTGATAAATCTAGGAACGCAAAATTGACTAGGAGTGATCCCTAAGTATTGGGATGAATGGACACACAGACTGAAGAATGAATAGCTTCCTTTGGCATCAGTGAAGCTTGGGCCACGTCTCCTTTGCTCACTGATGCCTGAGAATATCTAGGTGATAACTACTGGACAGTCTGTAAACTCCAATGAAAGCAGTAAGAATCATAATGGCTATTATTTATGTAGTGTGTGTGTACGTGTGTGTGTGTGTGTGTGTGTGTGTGTGTATGTATATGTTTGTATTCATGTGTACATGCAGGCCAGGCATTATTTGAAATGGTTTCACATATGCTATCTTGTTTCATCATGAAAACTACTAGTACTTCATACCTACTACTATTTGTATTTGCTAGTGAGGAGACAGGGGAAGTTGAGCCTACATGTTTATTTAACATGCTATATAAATGCACGCTCAGGATGCGTATGCTGCGTTTGTAAAATAGAAAGGATCTAACTAACCCTTTTTTTCTTTTACTAACAGCTATCCCTTTGGATATTTGTCCCCCAAAACTCCCATTTTTAAAAGTTATCAAGGTGAAGCTGTTGGGAGATAGTAAAACCTGTCTGAAATTGATCCTAGTGGGAGGTCTTTGGGTAGTCTCTTGAAGCATAGAGTGAGGCTGTCTCTTCCCTTTCCTCTTTCTGCTTCCTGGCCCACTAGTTCCACCGTTTTCTCTGCTGTGCAGTCCTGTGCTGATGTGCTGCCTTATCGGAACCCCAGAGCCGTGAAACCGTCTGGCCATTCACCGAACTCTCCAAAGCTGGAAGCCAGCATAATCCTTTTGTCTTAGAGTGTAAACTGCTATGAGTCCTTCACTCTAGTGATGGTGACGTGGCCAACATAGCCATCTCTATTGTGTCAGAAAGGGCCTTTTAGAATCTTCCATGCAAAAGAAAGAGCATACAGCAAGCCAGTACATGAAAGGAGATTTTTTTAGATGTTAATGAAGACAGGGAAGGTACCTAGAAGTGGTGTTCCCAGCACTGGAAGTGCAACTAGAAAATAATAATAATAAAAAAAGTTGTTTCTTTAATTTGTAAATAATCTGGTGTTCAAGCATATCCGCTTACCCTATCATACCTTTGTCCCATGTTTTATTTAATTCTCTGTCTTTGGGAATTACTTACTTTCCCAGATGGGCCACCATCTCAAGAGTGAATAAGATTCAGTTAGAAGAAGGGATGGTATCCAGTATTTATCATCACAACTGACTCCATTGATTGCAGTGCACTGTTGGAGGTTAGCCCCCCAGGCCCTCATCTTCTCCTGATGGGTAGGGGCTCCAAAACTAGCCCACACTTCAAGCTCACATGACAGGGCTACTTCCCATGTCTGTATTAAACACAATCATGCTAAAACAGATTAGTTCATCAAAGCTTCCAACACAAACCACACAATGTACCGAATAGACAGATTCTGAGGTCTTTGGCATTCGACTCATGTCTTTGACCTTGCTACTCTTGTCTGAGCTTTTGGATATTCTGGAAGGTTTAATCTTAAATGTTTGGAATTGTGTTCAGAAATCCCTCATTCCTTTCTCTTGGATTGGTCCTTGGATTGTGAATCTGTCCATTATCTCTCCATAGACAGACTTTGCCCATTCAGTGTCAGCCTCAGAAATCCTTGGATCATTAGAAGTGGAGGCTATGTCTTCCAAGTTTTTTCATAGTGGAGCCTTTTTACTGTCTACCTTAAAAGTGGGTTTAGTCATACAGAGCCTCATCAACTAAGAAAAAGGCCCAGATGTCCTCCAATGGATGGGGAGTGGCTACTCAGGGTGTGAGGCTCTTGTTCTGAGAGAGCTCATTAATACATCAGTGAAGGCTTGCTTCAAGGTTTAATAACCTAGGCTACCTGATTGCTCTCCCTACAGACTCAGGTCTCTGTAAAACTCAGACTGTGCATCTTCATCTTCGCTTCCTTAGGACCAGGTAAGGTTCACTTGATAGTAAAGGTCTGAGTTGTAATCCCTTTACCAAGAAGACGTGGAAGTATGCTGTCAGATGAGATCACGTTATTACCATTCACTCTTTCACCACTTCTAATGAGAAGTGTGGTCTTTCTGCCCTGTAGAAATTCATTGGTTTCCCATTGTTTTGAGGATTGCCAGAGAGAATAAAGTATTGGTGGAAGTCACGGCTTTCTAAGAGGGGATGTGGAAGATTACAAGGCGGACCAAAGTCATAACCAGCTTAGGAAAGGAAGGATTTAAAAACATGTTTTGGAAATAACAAAGCTCGTATTTAAAAGGTAGTACTGAAATGCCAGAGAGTCCAAGAAATCCAGGCACTGAAAGAAGTTCCAAGTAGCAGAGAGGCTAGCATCTAAAGCCTCGGAGACCAGAGGTCCTATGTTCACACGGTTTGCTTGTTGAGATACAAACATTTGAGGTCCGAATAACCTTCTGCATTACAACCTGTGGGATTTCAGGCCTCGATCTAGAATAACAGGCTGCATCCTCTGGTAGTGGTGGGTTATGTACCACCAGACAAAGCACTCTGATACCATCAGCCAAGAGCTGACAGCTTACCGTCTCACTCTAAGAGGGATGCTGAAGGTGCTACCAGATCCTCATCAACCGTTTAATAGTAATGTGTGGGTTTATGTGTACACAGGCATGCTTATGTGCATTTACAGCTGATACCTTGCTCATATGTGAGTTCACATCTCAGACCGCAATGAGGTGAAGAATCAGGAAATTATCTAACTTCATGGGTCGTAAAATGTGTTGTCTACACATGGAGTCTAAGTGTCTGCTCATTGTAAACTCCTAAGTCTGAAAGTTCTGATCTCTATGACACTGAGGTTTCAGCTCTCCTTGTTGTGTCTGTTTCAATCTTCTATCATCAACATGGAGAAAATCCTTGGTAATTTGTTGTTTAATTGTAGGTTATATTTTATTTAAGCCACAGCTTTTGACCCTCTCTCTCTCTCTCTCTCTCTCTCTCTCTCTCTCTCTCTCTCTCTCTCTAGCATGTTATACTGGTTAGTTTTTGTCAATGTAATGCCTAATCTGAGGGGTTGGCCCTGTCAAACTGACTTGTGGCCATGCCTAATGTACATTGTTTTGATGGATGATTGATGGGGCAGGTGGTCCTGGAGTGTATAAGAAAGCAGGCTGGACAAGCCATCGGTAACCAATCAATAAACAACACTGCTCCATGACTTTTGATTCAGTTCCGGCCCCCAGGTTCCCACTTTGAGTTTCTGCCGTGATTTCCCTCCGTGATGGACTGCACACGTAAGACAAAGGAACCCACTCCTTCCTTCCTGAAGCTGGCTTTATAAGAGCAACACAGTGTAGGGGAATGCCAGGGCCAGAAAGTGGGAGAGGGCGGGGTGGCAGGCATGGGGAAGGGGGA
>NW_022196909.1:29014231-29022113 GCF_008632895.1 Mastomys coucha
AAAAAAAAAAAAAAAAAAAAAAAAAAAAATTAACCAGCTACCTTATCAAACCATTTCTAGAGTTGAGATGCTTTTAAACCTAAATCAGGGTAAGTTAAATTGAACAGAGTGTCAACAGTTGAAACCAAATGGTTAATGTTCTAAGGCATTTGGAATGCCAAACATGTCTCATTTAGTTTTCTTATAGAGTAAAAATGATTTCATTGGAAAAGGTTACTTTTTTTAAAAAATTATAAACTACTGATGTGGCATAGTATAGAAGAAAGTGCTGTGTGGAGACTAATACAAAATGTTAGAGTCTCTTCCCTTGCAGAGCTGGTTGGGCATTCAAAGAAGACAGAGTGCTTTTTATCAAAGGATTTTAAGTGAGGGCACAGTTAATTTTCACAACACTTTCCTGTTCTCCTATTTACAGCCTTTTAATTTTTTGTTAGTTAATTAATTAATTAATTAACACCCACATTGCAGCTTCCACTCCCTCCTCTTCTCCCTGTTTCTCCTTCCCTCCTCCCCTCTCCCCATCCCCCAACAGTCAGAGGCAACCCCTGCTCCTCCTCTTTAGAGCTCTCACATGAAGACCAAGCCTCCCATCTTTACAGTCTTTTATAATTGATGTGATCAGAATGATCAGGTGCTTTTTTAAATCAATGGACATTTTAAGTTTTTGTGTTTATTTTTTTCATGATAAGCCAATTCAACAAAGTGTTCCAACTTTCTGTGTTTAGAAAAAGAAAAGAATCTTTTGCTACATGTAACAAATGAACAGTTGTATTTTTTTTTACTTAAGAAAATAAAACCAAAAAACTTAACTGCTAGAAGCATTTGCAAATTTAAATGCCTTACCTGCCCACATGTGTGTACACAGACAAATGTGCTTTTGTTTTATTTGTTTTGGAAAGGGGGGAGTGCAAAGAGAAGAGAGGGGAAGAGAGAGGAGAGAGGAAGCAAGGACATGAAGCTGGGTGGGTGGGGTGGGGAAGATGTGGAAGGGGCTGGGGGAGAGGAAACAGGATCAAACTATATGGCACGGAGAAAATTAAATGAGAAAGTAGATCTCAGGAGGAAAAGAGAGTGTAGTAGTGATGCTGGAGGGGTGGTCCAGCAGTTGAGTGCTTGCTCCTTATGCAGAGGACCAGAGTTTGATTCTTAGCACCCATAAAGGTGGCTCATAAGCACCTATCACTTCAGCTCTGTGTCTCTGATGTTCCTTTCGGGCCTCAGTACACATCAACACACATGTGTTCATATAAACACACACACACACATACACATACACAGACACACAAAGACACACAGACACACAGACACACACAGACACACACAGATATATACACACACACAGATACACAAACACACACACACACAGACACACAGACACACACAGACACACATATATACACAGACACACATAGACACACACACACAGACACACACACACATACACCTTAAAACATTTTAAACACCTTAAGTGCTTGATCTGTTCAAGGATCCCATTCCCCCCAAACATGTATTTATCTATGAAAAATCGCTTTTCTGCTCAGGGCATACATTTATTTGTATGGTGGACATCTTATGGCTTAAGCATTACATACAGAATATTGACTTTTTTTTTTTTACTAACTTCACAGCCAACCCTTTGCCAAGTTAGTACTAAAGAAAAATTTAAAGAAGTTAAGCCTTTGTTTATTGAAACATGCCAAGGGGGCTAGGCTGCAAAAGAAAAAGGAAGAGAATGTTTTTGTGGGGCTAACATGTAGCTTTGACAGTGCAGCGGGCAAGGCCTGGTGGTGGCTACGTTTGAAATGGTTATTAGTTTTATTAACCCCGGAGAAATCTTTTCAGATGAGTCTAAGGAATGGGAAGAGTCAAAGCATTTCGAATTATTGTTCTCCAGTTGGAAGACACAGCCGTGAAATGAATTGCTTTGGAAGGTAAGAACAGAACAGCTTTCCGTAGAGGACTGACTCGGGAAAGGGAATATATTTCCTCATGAATCACCCTTTTTTTCTTCATCTGACGTAAATGTTAAGCATATATCAGTGTGCCTTCTACATCTTGAGAGTACTATACAGATTTTTTTTTTTTTTTTTAAAAACCAATTCCTTCTCTGCCAGTTATTTAAGGATAATCCATATGGTGAGGTTTCTATGCAAACCTCAAAGCCTGCTATATGTATCGCAGATGAAAATAGACCTCACCGAGATCGTTGCAGAGTCTGTTAGGAGAAGCTCTCTGGTTGGTTTCCCTTGTAACTTTCTCTGGTTGGCACCACAGTCCTTAACATTCCTGCATACGGGACCCGTAGGAGGATTGGGGGGAGGTGATCAGAACTGGATCTGAAAGACCAGCTAGAACATGTTTCAGTAGTCGGAGAGAGAAGTGATGTTGACTCAGAGTCACTTTGGGGGAAGTGATTGAAAAGCTTAAGAGGTTTTATTAGCATGTGCTCTCTCTCTGTGTGTGTGTGTGTGTGTTTTAAATTAGGAGCTAATTTTCTAAATGTAAAATATAAATATAGTTATAAGTATAAATATAAAAGTGGTTACATAGGCTGTGAAGTTGAAGACCCAGGAAGGCTAAAAGCTTGGTCCCAGTGTGAGTCTGAAGGTCTGAGAGACAGGGCAACCAAGAGAGTAGTTTCATTTCCAACAACCAGCCCAAACAAGCCCAAAGAGGAGGTGTTTGAGTTTGATTCTGAGGTAGGAAACAAAGCGAAACATCAACAAGTTCAGTTCATCAGGCAGGAAATAGCCCTTCAAAGCCATTAGGCAGAAATATCCCTTCTAATTTATTGAAAACTTAGCCCCATTCTTCTACTGAGGCCTTCAGCTCTGAGTGACCCCCTACTCATGTTAGGAAGGGTGTTCTGCATTAGCCAACACACCAATGCAGACGGTTATGTTATCCAACACCCTCCACGAGGTACCTAGGAGAACGTTTGTGGAATATGTTGGTGTACTGTCACTTGTCAAGTTGATTCATAATGGAAACATCACAAGATTAAATCTCGACTTCAGAAAATTTGAGGAATAAGTGGAGGTTAAAAAGGAGGAGTCAAGTGACGTCCATGTGGAGTTTGAGCAGTGGTTCATGTAATTTGTGAGGACGATGTAGGAGAAAGCATGTGGTACTGGTGTGGATAGTGAGCATGACGGACCCACACTATAACTACACATACATACATACATACATACATACATATGTACATACATACATATATACATACATTTCTGATTGCAGTCTTCATTGTGGGCAGAATGAAATGAAATTCTTTAATGCAAATACTTTTACTGTGTTGGGATAGTTGCAAGTCAGAGGGCATACCACGTGCTTATTTTTATACATATAAGATAAATGGAGTGAGGATTAAATAGGTTCTTAGAAGAGACTGGAATAGACTTGAGCTGAACTTGATAGAAGCTGTGCCTGGTCAGGACTATCAGTAATCCCCATGGTGATGTGTATATGTATAGTCTCTCTCTATATTCTAGCTGTTGTCACTCAGATGCTGGGGCACAGTGTATAGTCTGGTTATTAGGGTTGCAGGGGATCAGACCACATCCTTGACAGGCTTGGTAATCTTTCCCTAGAAGCAATAGATGTTCTGCTCTGGTACTAGAAGTGGAAATGAAGATGTAGGTCTTCATTAGGATACAGACCTTAAATCATGGGAGGAACGTGCTCATTTTTTTTTCTCTGTAAATGAATGATTGGTGGGCACAGGCTGGTCTCTCCTGAGTTTTGTGCAAGCTTTAGAACCCCTTGTGTTCTTTGTGTTCTGAAGCATTCTTTTTATTAGTGGTAAGCATGCTGCATAAACCTACACATCATCCAGGGAGAACACCCTAGCATGTATTTATAATGAATTAAGGCATAAGCACGCGAATATCTAAAACACTTCACAAGAGAGGGAGAAAAAAACGGTGATTCATTAACTCTCAAGAAAGCAAAGAAATAAGTAAAAGCGTGATTTGATTATTTGTGTGTGTGTGTGTGTGTGTGTGTGTGTGTGTTTACTGGCTTGAATTGTATGGCCTAAAAGATGTGCTATAATAGTATCAAATGGATTGGAAAAGTCCAGGGGAGAATTTTACTAGAGATCTTAGCTCTGAGTAGAAACAAAAACAGGGATCAAACCTAGGAACCCTCAGACTGATGCCCGACAGCCTCTCTGATCACTTGGTTTTCATGATTTGGTTCTGCAGAATTACCTGTTTGGCTGAACCATTCAGCAAATGCCAGGATGTCTCTTTGTTAACCCTTTCACGGGCGGAGGTGGCTCCGTCTCAGCATATATGGATCTGGCAGGAAGTTTGGCTCATGATTAATTAGTCCCCACATTCTTTCAGGGTAAAACGTGGTTAGCATAAATTCATGTCATTGCTAAGCTATGTTGGAAAAAGCACTGGTTGATGTGAAACTTGAATAATAATCATAAACTGTTCTATTTATTACAAACGGCTTTAGTCTATTCATCCACTTTTCATTCTGTAGTCATGCCTGCAATTCTTCAGCAGTTTAATCTGTCAAGAAAACACTCTTTAAAAGTGCATAATAAGATTAGTAAGTGTTTGGTCCTTTTGTAATTATCTACCCCCCTCCCCGAAAGTTTTGTTTTTATTGATTGTCAGAGGCATTGCCTAATGTAATGAGTCTGTAAGAAAAGATGAATTGTATTTGTAATTAGCTCTCAACGTAAAGGACAGCCCAAGGAGAGTTAAAATTACTCATGAATACTCTGGAGAGGTGACTCAGAGTTTAAGAGGATAAACTGCTCTGGCAAGGGCTTGAGTTCCATTCCCAGAACCTGCTTTGGGCTGTTCATCGGCACCCGTGACTCTTCCTCTGGGGATCTGATGACCCCTTGTGGTTTCTGTAGGCACCTGCACTCATGTGCACATTTCCACAAACAGATACATAATTACAAAGAAAATCAATCGTTACAAAGTTACTCTTCAAATGAGATCTCGAGGGATGCTGAGAATGTGGCTGAGTTAGTAAGGTGCTTGCCTTGCACGCATGTCACTCTGGGCTCAATCCTCAGCTCTGCATGTATGAGGCAGGCAGGGTGGTGGTGCTTATAATTTAGTTCTTGGGAAGTAGGGGCAGGAGAATCGGGAACTGAAGGACATCCTTAGCTACAGAGAAAGTTTCAGGGCAGCCCGGGATACATAAGACTATGTTCAAAAGCAACAGCAGCAAAAACAAGTGTGTATTGGCAGCCAGTTTTCTCTAGTCATGCCTTAGGATCATGGGTAATGTCCTCCTCACCTCTAGCAAGGGTAGCTGCTCATAGGCTGAGGCATAGTCAGGAGCTGTGATGTCACACCCTATCCAGTCAACCAGATCGATGGGCAGAATTGTTGGCATCTTTGCTTTTTTTTTTTTAATCTTCTCAACTCTGGATACTTCTCTCTGTTCTATTTGGTTTACAGCTCTTTAATTTTTTGTTTGTTCTTAGAGTGGTGTGTATGAACGTGTGTGTATGTATGCATATGATGATATATGTGTATGTGTGTGTTGTGGGAAATATTAAAAAAGTGAGCCAGCCTATTCCTGCACCAGTGCCCACGGGCATGCTCCCACTAAGCCAGTCTCCCCAGCTAACCTCCACTGTACCTGACCACCACGCTCCCAGCTCTTGTTCGCTTGTCCCTGGAGCCGCTAGTTCTTCCTCAGCCATAAGCCCATGTAGTCAGTGATCCGACATTCTAGTTACTAAATGGAACCACCAACCTTGCAGTTGCATTTCACTATACACAGTAACCTGGTAAAATCAAGACTCTTAAAGCTTATAATTAACCAATCAGATTTATGTATCGATAATGTCTCGATTTTGAAGAAGCCAATGCAATAATTTTATAACTAATTGATAATGATAAAAACTTTATCCCCATATTCTAATCTTTATGATATCATAACAACCTGTGGCTGGTAAACGCCAGTGGTTCACATCCACCACCATCTCCTTTTCTCTTTTCTCTGAGATCTTCCATCTCTGCAACTCTTAGCTTCGCCTCCCTTTTCTCTGTCCAATCACAGGCATCCTCTGCACTAATGTAATTTGAAGAGGGAAAATCCTGCGACGTGTGTGTGTGTGTGTGTGTGTGTCTGTGTGTGTTTGTGTCTTAGTGTGTGTGTGTGTACATATGTGCATAGCCATGTGCATGTGAAGACTGTCGGACAACTGTGGTTGTGGTTCGTCAGGTACCATCCACCTATTTTTAGGTCTCTGGCCTGAAAGTTGCCAAGTCAGCTAGGCCAGCTTGCTGGGATGCTCCAGTGATCTACCTGTCTCTGCCTACCCAGCAATGAGATTATAAGTACACCCCACCAAACATAGGTTTGTGATTTTATTTTATTTTATTTTATTTTTATTTTTGTGTGCTCTATCTTGGGTCTTAATCCTTGCATGACAAACATTTTATTAACTTAGAGCTATCTCCCTTGCCCCTATACTTTTTCATAAGGTAGGTTCCTGACATACCCTGGAGAAAGGTTAGAGTCAACCCACAAGCAATTAGCCCCTGTGGATGTCTAATTGAGTTACAACATCAATTTAGTCCCTGTTATGTTTCCAGGCTTTAACAGGCAGTGAAGATACATGGAAAGTAATTAATTGCTCATGAGTTATTATAAGAATCCCAAGAACCAGCCGACAGTGGTGGTGCACGCCTTTAGTCCCAGCACTTGGGAGGCAGAGGCAGGCAGATTTCTGAGTTTGAGGCCAGCCTGGTCTACAGAGTGAGTTCCAGGACAGCCAGGGCTACACAGAGAAACCCTGTCTTGAAAAAAAACAAAAGAAAAAAAAAAAAGAATCTCCTTCGAGGCATTGGGGAGCAGTGTATTTCCAGGTCTTATACTCACTGGATTATAAGAAGTGTATTTTAGACCGATGGGAGTTCCATTTAAGTCATTATAATCTTAAATTTTAGTCATTGAGAAAGTGCTGACCTCCTGGACTTGCTTAATGTCGCAGGATTTCCAGCTGTTACTAAAGTTTCTTTATAAATTGCACATACCCAGTGTAAAACTATATTAGATTTTCTTAAAGTTAAATCTGTACTATTCATTCCTACAAACAGGCAGAGGTGACAGTCAGCCTTCCCTACTCCAGCTGGTAATTTGGCTTGCTTCCTAAGAGGCGCAGGGGTTCCTACAGAGCTTTGCCTACCACTAACAGATCCACCTGGCTTAACTTCATACATGGCTTCCCAACCAGGCTGTCTGAGAAGCATTCAGAGCTTGCAGATAAGCAACAGTTTCTGCCCCTTTTAGCACCAGTGCCCAAAGTGTTGGTGATAATCTTCGGGTTTGTACGATACTATGTGTCACAAGAATAGCATTTTCAGAGTCTGTTGGAAAGCCTGGCTTTAGAGAATCAGGTAAAGAAATCAGTGGATATTTAGTGTGAGTCACTGTTAGTCCTTTGCAAGTTCTAACTGTGGTGTGAGCGAAGAGGGGAGTCAGGACTGATGCATTTATGGTAGTTTAATAAACTGGTGAAAACAGGCAATGTAATAAGTGGTTATCCTGGTTATCTTTAGAGTAAACTCAGAACACTGCATATATGATCTACTTGGAGACTATAACTCTTTTTTTTTTTTTTTTTAACATAGGCAATCATTTGATAGTGAGCTAGTGCTTATAATAGATTATGTCCTACAGTCTGTCTCAGTGGGCAAAATATAACCTAGAAATGGATTATTTGGTTATTTTATTTATGCAGATGTTTTGATGATTAGAATGTTTACCTAGAGTATCCCACATTCATTTCACAACACAGAGACAGACAGACAGACAGGAAGACAGACAGACAGACAGACAGACAGACACACACACACGGGGGGGAGGGAGAGAGAGAGAGAGAGAGAGAGAGAGA
>NW_022196909.1:29022123-29050172 GCF_008632895.1 Mastomys coucha
AGAGAGAGAGAGAGAGAGAGAGAATCAGCTAAATTAATTTTAAAGGCCAAAGGGCCACATTAGTAACAAGTAAAGCCTCTCTGCTGAGATAAAGTGGCTGCTGTGTATTGTTATTCTAATAGGGATGGATGAATGAAGCAAAAATAACAGCTAAAAGCTTGAATAGTACTTAAATTTTCTAACTTGCAACATTGTGTCAACTTTGAAATTATGACTGAGAAGTACAGCTTGCTATTTAAAGCAGACTACCAGAAATTGAAATGCTATATAATTTCTGTTTGTTAGTCTACTGAGTGATTTTTTTTTTCAACCTACGGCTTATATCAGCATCTCTTTATGTAAAAGACAGATCTCTGGAGTCTATCCTTGCAGTCTCTGATGTGGGGCATCCTAGTCTGGGGCCCTGGAAATCCTGTATTTTCATTAAAGTCTATTCATTTATTCACCTTATCTCTTCTGTCATAGCCCTTTCCCTCCTCTTCTCCCAGTCACACCCTCACAAACCCCTTCCCCCCACACCCATTACTCACCACCCCTCATCCTCAGAGTAGGAGAAGCGCCCCCTATGGGTACCAACTTACCCTGGCACAATCAATTTAAATTGCAGCAGAACTCCAACTGAGACCAGAGGAGGTGGCCCAGCTAGGGGAAAGGGATCATCAGGTGGTGCTGGCCTGACACCGACACTTTGAAAACTCACACTTAAGGCAGCACACACAGTTCCAAAGCTGTGGGTCAAAGGATGGAGACACACACCCGCGATTATATTTACAAGCATTAACGTGTGTTAGGCCAGCAGAGCTGATGCTGGATTCCAGGTCCTCTCTTCTAGACCCAGAGCTGTTTGTGGGTGGTAAGGAAAGATATTTATAACATGCATTTTGCTTCCCCTCCCCTTTCCCTGCCTTTAGATATTTTTTTGAAGTCTATGTGACGTTTTTTTTTTTTTTTTCCTTCTTTGGAAGTTGACTCCTCCAGGAGGATGCGTTTTTTGTCTCTGTAGCTTTGTACTTCGCAGTCTGGCAGACTTGTTACTCTGAGTCAGACTTTAATCTAGTTGTCAATTTTCCACTGTGAGTTTAGTCATGGTGTTGGTTGGGAGAAAAGGCACACAGGTGTCTGGCAGTGTTTGATTGTTAATACTTTTTCAGAAAGGTTTTTATGATGTTAAAAAAATAAAATTAAATAATGTCATTAATAAACCAGAGATGGTCTAGTAACCGTGAGATCAGTTGGCCAGGTGTCCACAGTGTGTAAAGATGACTGAGTTAGCCTGAATTAAGGGGGAGGAGTCACTTGAATGATATATTTTTCTAAGACTATAAAAACTTGTTAAAGTTTAAACTCAGAGACCTGCAGCCTCCTTACTAAGTAAGGAGGGAGTGCTCCTGTCTAGTTATAATTCAAGCCTCTTTGCTTAGTTCATCAGAATGCACACTGCTCGTCTGTCCTCCGGCTGGCAAGGCGGCTTCTTCATTTCCCATGGGCTCCGCATCCTCTGATACTCTAAGAGCTGAACCTCCCCAAATTGTATTTAATGGTGGGGATTTTAGGTTGAAATTAGACTGGAATGCACCAATGTCAGTCACTGCTGACATCGCCTCCTCCCTGTTTCTCTCCTTTGGAATAACAACACACAACAGCCACTTTATCTCAGTGGAGAGGTTTACTTGTTACTAATGTGACCTTAAAAAAAAAAAAGCTGCGCACTTCTGATGCGTTAGGTTGGAACATGGATGGCTGCGTCCGCTCAGTGGCCTCATAACACCGATACTTCTGTAGTTCATGTAGCCTTTCTTATTACTGAGAAGTCTGCCTTTCAGCCAAGAAAGAGCTAAGAACTACAATTTAAAGTATGAAGGGCTCTCTTCAGCCCTCTATTTTGGTCCACAAAGAAATTACAGTGGTTTTTTTTTTTTTTTTCCACTACACTGTGAAAGGACAGAGTAGGGACAGTCAAAAGTCACAATAGTATTCTTCCCATTTTGATGTGCAGCAGTCCTTACTTATATGCAGGATATATTTAGCCTTGCTGAAGACCAAAATATCAAAATGCAAATGGATTTTGTAAGATAATAGACATCCTACCCCGACTGTGCATTCCGTAATCAGTTTTATGAACTAATTGCTGATGAGGGTTTTATTGCCTGGACTATTCTCAGCATTCATTTGGTAGGCTTTACCGACCTCACTTTGCTAACCTCATCCCTCCTAGGTTGTCCTTCTACAAAATGTGTTAAATCTTGTGATAATATTAGGTCAGTTCTTGTATAGGAAAGAGCGAAAGCCAAGTTAAGGCATTAAAAAGTAGCTGGAGAGATGGCTCAGTGGTTAAGAGCACTGACTGCTCTTCCTGAGGTTCTGAGTTCAATTCCCAGCAACCACATGGTGGCTCACAACCATCTGTAGTGGAATCCAATGCTCTCTTCTGGTATGTCCGAAGACAGTGGCAGTGTCCTCACATACATAAAATAAATAAACAAATCTTTAAAAAAAAAAAAAAAAAAAAAAGGCCGGGCGGTGGTGGTGCATGCTTTTAATCCCAGCACTTGGGAGGCAGAGGCAGGCGGATTTCTGAGTTCGAGGCCAGCCTGGTCTACAGAGTGAGTTCCAGGACAGCCAGGGCTATACAGAGAAACCCTGTCTCAAAAAACAAAAACAAAAAAAACAAAAAAAAAAAAAGTAAAACATTTTGTTTTACAATTAAGATAGACTTGTGTAAGGCTGAAGTAAGCACATTGCTTACTGTGCTTCGATTCTCATATGCTAACAATATCCTTTTGTGTCTCAGACTCTTGTGTGTTCTCTTGATCGTCTAGAGCACGCTCTAACCTCCCTTCTTCATCACTACATAGGAATTTAGCATAGATTGACTGAAACATACACACCGGTACAGAGAGAGAAAGGGGAGAGGGAGAGGGAGAGGGAGAGGGAGAGGGAGAGAGAGACAGAGACAGAGAGACAGACAGTGAGACAGAGAGAAGGAGAGGGAGGGAAGAAGAGAGGGGAGAGAGGGGAGAGAGGGAAGAGGAGAGAGGGGAGAAAGGGAGGGAGAGAGCAAGGAGGGAGGAGAGAGGAGAGAACAAGAAAGAGAGAGAGAATTTGATCTTGATACTTGAAAATTAGAGATGACCTATGAAGTTTGATTTCGGCTTCTCTTAAAAACTTGGATGATACAGACCCATTTCCTGGCTTGACAGAAGTCTCTGTTAGATCATGAGACCTTGAATTGGGAGAAAAGTCCTCCTGTTACTCTCAGCTGATGGTGCTCCTTCCTTTTCTGAAGACATTGGAGCTGCGGTCGATTGCATTAACACTTGCCTTTGTGTACATCTCTTTCCAGTCCCAGCCCCTACCTGGCTCCATGTCCACTAGAGACCGTGACTTCTTAGGTCTTAGACTGTACAGTGGCCTGCCCCGCTGGCACAGGTAGCTGTTGTTAACTCCCATCTAACGTATTCTCTGCTCCGAATAGTGCGCCTTTTACTAGCACAGCCTTTCTTACAGACAGTACCTTAGCGGATACGTGGAACAGTTATGAATCCCCAGCAGCACAATCTGCAGAGAGATGCCTCTTCTCATCCCTGCATTGGGATCTCCATCACTCCTTACATTTCGACTACCAGGGGTGCCCATCAAATTGTCCCTATTGACAGTCCATTTTGTGTGTCTCCGTGAATGCGTCTCCAGAGATTCTGTTCTTCCTGACCCTTTACAAAGCTGGGAGACATCAGGACCTACACCAAGAAATAGAGAGGACCCAACATTTCACTTGTCATTGGTAAAAGTTAATCTGTGGTATGGAAAATGGTTTGAGTGAAGCTCTGGGGCAGGAGTTCCAATGGATTTGAAACAGTTTGGGGATCCATCCTATATGCAGCCACCAAACCCAGACACTATTGCTGATGCCAAGAAGTGCATGCTGACAGGAGCCTGATATAGCTGTCTCCTGAGAGGCTCTGCCAGAGCCTGACAAATACAGATGTGGATGCTTGCAGCCAACCATCAGACTGAGCACTGGGACTCCAATGGAGGAGTTGGGGGTGGGTGGGGAGGACTGAAAGCCGAAGGGGCTTGCAACACCATAGGAAGAACAACAATATCAACCAACCAGACCCTCCCAGAGCTCCCAGGGACTAAACCACCAACCTAAGAGTATACATGAAGGGACCTATTGCTCCAGCTGCATATGTAGCAGAGGATGGCCTTGTCAGACATCAATGAAAGGAGAAGTCCTTGTTCCTGGGAAGGCTCAATGCCCCAGCATAGGAGAATGCTAGGGTAGTGAGGCAGGAGTGGGTGGGTGGGAGAAGCACCCTCATAGAAGCAGGGGGAGGGAGGATGGGATAGGGCGTTTGCAGAGGGGAAACTGGGAAAGAGGATGACATTTGAAATGTAAATAAATAAAATAACGAATAGAAAAAAAAAGGAATTGAAGTGAGGGGAAGATGTAAGGTGTCATTTGATAAAATGCTCCCAGGGTACTTTTGCAGCCTTTTCTGGTGTTTATATAGAAATAAGAGCAAATTGAAGAGATTCTGGCATACTCCAAATTCCAGTTCCTGTTTGGATCCTAGGTTCAGTGAGGACTAGCAATACATATGTCTGTCTCCCTTACATCTCCAGCTACAGTGTTACAAAGCTCCCCCTGGAATCAGTTCTTCCTCCATATAACCAAGGGATAACTGTGTTCAGGAAAAAAAAATTGCAATGTGCCTTTAAAACAAAGGTAACTTTTCCTTGTGCTGTAAAGAAACCACATCAGCCTGTATATCCCTATCATATCCATCAAGAAAATGGATAATCAAGAAGATCTTGATGAGCATGAAGAATCTTTCTGACTGGCCTTCTCTTCTGTAATTCTTGTACCCACACAGGGTGATTCCTTGCAAGCTTAGCTCTCAGATTTCTGGACAGAGGGTGGCTTCCTTTCTTACTCCATTTGGAGAACGAGAAATTTCTTTGAGGGAGGCGGTGGAGCCCATTTTACCCAGCACTTGTCACTTTTGCAGAAGATCTGGGAGTCAGAGATCTCACATCCATCCATAACTCCAGCTCCAGGGCATCTAAACCCTCCTCTGCTCTTTGCAGGCCACTGTACTCACATAGACATAGTCCAATGCAGATATGAACATACATACATGATTAAAGGTAAATCTTTAAAAAGAAAAAAAAGTTCAGCATATTTACCATGTCATTTCTTTCAAAGTTTTCAGAGTCCTTTGGGATCTGGAAGCTATGGTACAGAAAAGCACTTACATTGTGTCAGCTTAAGGTGCAGCTGGGTCTTGCAGAGTCTCTGTTGTCTGTGTTAGAATCAACATATATATATGTATATATGTATATACATGTATATACATATATACATATATATATGACTCATGTAAGTGGGATTATAGGTCTAACACTTTAGAGTGTGGTTAGAACATCTGCCTTCCAGTGTTGTGACATGGGGTGATAAAATTATGCGATCAACCTAACTTGACTCATTTGCAAGCTTCAGGCTGGAAATAGAATTCACAATCGATTATGCAAGTTTAAAAATGTCCTAGTCATTGTCTGATGTGTAAATGCTAGAACGGAGTGAAAAACCCATCATGTCTCTTTAATTACTGTGGGCCTAATTCTGAGCAAAAATCAGATCTTTTCTATGTAAATCAGAACTAAATTCTAATTCCTCCTCCAGTGCTTTTTCATAGTTTTTAGGTCTGATTTAGATTTAGTTTGGGATAAATCTCTTCTAAGACACACAAAAAAAATGTAGAGATGCCCTTATTTTTTATATAAAAAAAAAATCCAAGCACGCTTCTCTTATAAACTGTTGTGATTTCTCCCAGGAGATACATTACTTTCTACTGATCTGAGAAACCCAAGGGAAGGAGTTGCTTTCCTATACGATTACCAAGGAACACGCTGATATGTTCTTTAAAGATGAATAGGATGTATTACATACCATTAAGTGCAAATTTACTCTCCTAGAGATGAGAATAAATTTGCCAATGCCTAAAAATACCAGCATGATTGATAGGGCACTGGCACGTGACACTTGACCATCTGCTGTAGTCCCATTCACCACTTATTTTTTTTTTCTCTCACTAAAATTATACTCAAATTGTACTGTGGAATAACTGGAAGACCTAGAAGGGGGAAAGGAGTCAACAGAATTGATTTGTACATTATTCTCTAATTATGAATTTAACTTTTCAGCTAGGCAGTCTTAGATAATCTAATGAACCCCACTAGTAAATCCGAGGCTTGAGCAAAGGTTTCATATATACCTTCTTGCTTCTGATTTGTCTTTTGCTGTGAATTTGTCTTTCACTCTTTTTCCACATTCCCCTAACATATGTGTGTGTGTGTGTGTGTGTGTGTTTGTGTGCGCATGCGCACACCTGTGTGTCAAAGGTTGATGTTAGGTATCTTCTTCGATCTCCTCTCTACTCTGTTTTTGGACATTGCTCGCTGAACCTGGAGGTCACTGATTGGTTGGACCAACTGGACATGAGCTCCAAGGATTCTCCTGCCTCTCCTTATCCAGTGCTGGTATTATAAGCAGCTTATGCTGTGCCCGGCTTTCCTGTGAGGGAAAATACAGGAAATCCAGGCTCTTATTCTTGGGCAGTAAGTTCCTTACCAGTTGAGCTACTTCCCCAACCCCAAGTGTTTGGCTTCATTAATGAAGTTTTCTTTGTTTGTTTGCTTTCTTAAGTCTCTGGTGGTAGTGTGTCAAATGATGTAGGAAAAAAAAATGTATAGATGAAACCGTGTTTAAAACAAAGGGGCTCTTTATAACATAAGCTTTAGAACATTTGGGAATTCTCAAGAGAGCACAGGAATGCCAATGGTGACAGGTTGGCATGTAGGTTTTATAGACAAATACTCATCCTTCAAGAGAACTGGGGTAGGTGTGAGAAACAAAGCCCCTAGGATTAAACCTACACAGTGACAGAGATTTGAGGTGACAAAGATGCCAAATATATACAATAGAGAAAAGACAGGCTTTTCAGTACATGGGCTGAAACTTGCTCATGGCCTGTCATTCTGTATAAGAACTAGTTAAAAATATACCAAAGATGTTTGGGGAGAGGGCATTGAAACAGTAATCCTAATAGAGGAAAACACGGGGAAAATACTCAAAGGTACAGACACAGCCAGGGACCTGGGCACAGCAACCTGGGACTTTGTTAAAAAGGACTCCCACCCCTATGAAAACAACAGCCAGCACTGAGCAAATGAGGTTTTGCGTTATTTAAAAGCTTCTGCAAAACTCTTGATGAGAATATGAGGATGCACACTCCGTACTGGGAGAAAACCCTTAGCTATCTATTCATCCAAAGGTTAATATCTAGACTCTATCCTGATCTCCAATATTGAACACTTATAAAGCAAAAACACAATAAATCAACGGACAAAAGGAAAAAAAAAAAGGAAAAACCCTGGACACCTTTCAAGCAAAGAAATACACTTGGCCGATGAAGATTATGTAGAGTGAGTGTCTCTAGCTGTGAAGAAAATGTAGATCACAGCTATACTGAGATTTCAACTGACTTCTTTAAGAGGTGGCAGTCCTAAAGAAAGCGATAAAACAAAACAAAACAAAAAGGCAGGCAAGAGTGTTGGGTTGAAGAGCTTGCTTACTATTGGCAGAGAATGCAAATTAATCTCACCACTATCCGCGCAGTGCTGATAGTTAAAAGAAGAAAAAAGAAAAGAAACAAAACGACCATGTGATTCAACCATACAGCACCTAGGTATATGCCCAAAGGAATCATAGACAGTCTGTAATAGTGACATCTGCTCATCGTGTTCACGGGGGCTCTGTTCACAGTCGCTATGCCATGGAATCTGCCCAGGTGCGTATCAGCAGATGAATGGAAAAGAAAATGTGTCATGCACACACAAAAGGGTATTATCCATCCATTAAGAATAAAATATAACAAAGAATGAAATGTTGTCATCTGTAGCAAAATGGAAATAGACATTATTTTGTCAAGTGACATCGGAGAGAGCTGGGAAAGGCAAGAGCCGCGTTTGGAGTCTGATAAAGAAGGCACACAAGGAGAGGGGGGGGGTGTGAGAAAAGGTGGGGCACTTGGGAAAAGGTGGGGGGGGCCATAATATCAGGAGCAAATACTAAAAACACCCTGTGTTCATGCTTGACATCTCACCATTAAATCCACTATTCTGTACAGTTAACATCTAGTCACAAGAAAGGGACTCGAAAATCACAAAAAAACCCCAGTAAATTTAAAAAAAAAACCAAAACAAACAAAAAGCAGATGATGCAACGTCAACACACACCTTTCCAAGCAAAAATTATAAAAGTTATGTTTACTTGGTTATATCATCTATTGAACATAACATTGTGTGCCATAACTAAAAATATATCATTGATGCCAAAGAGCTCTCCATTATCAATTGATTCACCGACTGGAGAGGATGTGGTATGTGCCTTCACATCTGGCTCCACTTCAGTTCTGGTTTCGTAGTTCCAAAAAAGTCTAAAACCCTTTTCCTTTTCTCTGAAATTTGGGAGTCTAGGTAAGCATCTCTCACGTGCTATGGCTGCACTTTCCTTGTAAGCATCTCTCACGTGCTATGGCTGCATTTTCCTCCTAGTAGAAAAACACAAGAAAGTGATGCTTCTGTCTTAAAAGCATCGCAACAGGTGAAGCGGTTTATTGCGCAACCTCAAAACTTGGAAGATGAGGCAGAAGGATTCCCATGAGTTCAAGGCTACCCTGAGCTACAGATTAAAATACTGCAACAAAGAGACAGATAGGACACATAATATTTTAAGTTGAGTACAATGTAAACCCTTTAATTTCTGCACTTGGAAGGTAGAGGGGTGGGGGGAAGGCTAGAAGTCCAAGGCCAGACTGAGACAGACAGTGATTTTGAGGCCAGTGTGGGCTACATGAAACCCTATTTTTAAGTAGCGACTGAAAGTATTATTGTATATTCCTAGAGAATCAGTTAAGCGAAGGCTTCAAGTTTTTTCTCTATTCGCTCTTCTTGTCGTCCCCATTCCTTAAAATGGCACACAGAAAAGAGATTGAACGAACAGCTCATAATCTAAACGATGTTATTCTTTGCCAATTTACTTTATTCTACTTGATATTTTGTCATACTTGCAGAATGACTAAGTATTGCTAGAGTAAGGGGAGACTATGTAGAACTATACAGGATTATTATCACAAAATTTAATGTCAGAAGAGTCACTGAGAAGAGAGCAAGGCAGAGGTGAGAATGGCGAGCCATTACGTTCATTCCCATCCCAGATGTAGCTGGGACTTCAGGGAATGGGTTTTGGGAGGAGTGAAGGCTGATGGGAAACAATAAAATCTCTAGATAATCCCAGTGTGTAGTTTAAGGATGCACAGCTTTCTTCAACAGTCTTATCCGTTTGAATAAATCTCTCCTAAGAATCTTCAGCAATAGTCAAAGATATAGGTAACTATTTTCTTGCATTCCTTGTTTCAGCCATTTTCTGAGTATCTTTATTTTTTTTCTCCTCTGCAAAGAGCTGTTTACAAGACAGATGTCTTAGGCATCCTCACTCATGCCTGCAAGGCAATAACTATTTTTGAAGCTGTTGTCAGATAGTCCCACCTACTTCACAGGAGTTTTCTCTTGTTGATCATTTGCTTGCTGCAGTATATCCAGTGATTGCCTTTTGAATGGGTCAAGAAAAGCAGCCATTCACCTGTTCCGATGGGTATAAATATCTCTGCAGTCAAGTGAATGTGTATCCATAATGTTCACTACCCTTCCAAGTCATTAATAAATATATAGAACACCTGTGCTAGCAACGATTTCCCCAAGGCTGCTCATCATTAACCTAACTATATGGCCTCACAGTGTTTCATGTAACCTTGATTTTTATCACAAAACTTTTCTTCTCAAATCGAGACCTTGCAAATTAACAATAAAACTTGACAGCTTATCCGGTAGTTTTCTTGAATTCATAATCAAATTTCATGTTTAAAAAAAATTCTGAATGCGATACTACAAGCTATGTACATATTTATTATAAATGTTTGGGCAAGAGATGTTCCACATCTTTTTCTCTGTTGTTTTCTTCTGAGCTTCTTTGTCTACTCACTCTTGCGTTCGGTCTTTGCCATTGCCAAATGTTTGCAGGTGTGAGGTTTGCAGAAACAGTTCTGTCCAGTCTTTAGACAGAGTCCTGTCCGTCTTTCTGTGAGTCCTAACTCCTCAGCCTCATTTCACTGTTAGCCATTGCCTCCATCAGTTTAGAATCCAGGAAGGGACAAAGAGATGGGATTCAGGTTCGCTGGCACCGATGTTCACCCAGGAAGCCATTCCAGGTGAAGGATGAGCTTTCAGCTTCCACTTTAAATCAAACTTATGGCCTATAGTTTTTCCCTAATGTTGGAGCTTGAAGAACCTGAAGATCATATGGTTAAATCTCATCTATATTTTTAGTTAAAGAATCATAAGTTCAAGGAGCAAGTTGACTGTGGTGAAGGTCAAGCTGTTCCTACCCAGGGAGTCATATTTTACTCTACTGCTTAGGGCACTACAGCGAGTCTTAGGTGTTTAAATCATCATCGTTTCCATTATTTATAAAGTTCTATTTTGAATTTGAATAGAGTGTTCATTTAAGTGTTTTTAACTGCACCCCCTTTCTGTCCTCTAATTCCTTTCTTTCAATCCACGGCGGTGTCTTGTACACAGTAAGTTCTTAGTGAATATGGAATGGAGATATAAATATAGAAGAACATGATATAATATGTTCAAATATGAATACACACAACTAGGTTGTTATACATGCATATAGATGTGTATACATGGGCATAAACAGTCACATGTAACCCAAGTACATATACACAATGGCGAATTACAATACTTCTGGTTTATCTTCAGTGGGTATTTTATCAGTCACATAAACAAGATGAGTAGAGCATGTTCTATATATGTTTATTTCCAAGTTTCATAATAATTTAATGAAATTGGACACAGTGGTGCATGCCTTTAAAACCAGCACTTTAGGCAGAGGCAGAGACAGAGACAGGAAGTGGAAGGAGGATGCAGGGAGCAAGACAAGGGAGGCAGAGGGAGGCTGGAGGAGGCAAGAGGGAGGCAGAGAGAGTACTCCACCATGCATCCACCACACACACACACACACACACATACACACACAAACACAAGCAAATGCATACAGACACCAGCTTCAGATTTATTTGAACTGGCTCTTATAAATACAGTCGAGTTTATCATATTACTTGTTTGTTTCCTTCACATAAACTTCATCCTTTCTTCTCAGAATCCCAATTCCAGTTCAATTTCTTTCTAGCTCTTCGAGCTATTTTGCAGAGTAGAGGTAACGACTCTGTAGGAGAAGAGCTCTTTTACAGAGCACAGAGAAAAAAAATATGGAAAGGGGGTTGATGTCCACGTGGGTCCCCTGTTTCTTGCTTTCCAAGAGAGGACCTGTCCAAGCCATGTCTCCTTTACTCACTAGAGATATTTATATTAATTTTGATGGTGACATTTCAAAAGCTCTGACAGACTGCTGATATTAAAAGGTTGCCACTCAGTTTGAACGATCAATGTTCCATCATGGGAAAAAGTCACTCCTTGGAAGGATTTTTAACAATTTCAAGGTTTTTTTTTTTTTTTTTGTATTTCACGCTCATTTGTATTGGGGAAACATTATTGCCTGACACATTTTCAAATACCGTAATGTAGAATATTTATGGTAAATTACCACACACAACAACAAATGTGATTCCTGTGACCCCAGAGTCACATCTAAGGAAGAGCTGACTCTAATAAGGTTTGTCCCAGTTCTTCAACAGGTTGGGCCAAAAGGGAAGACAAGCAGCTATTTACTTTTCTCCACCAATTCTGGTGAAGCATATCATCATGGCTGCCACCTGAACATGATTTAAACATGACTTAGTTTTTTTTTGTTCTTCTTGTTATTGTTTTGATTATTGTTTGTTGTTGCTGCTGGTGTTGTTTTGGCCAACTTGACACAAGTTAGTATCCTCTGGGAAAAGGAACCTCACTTGAGAAAATGTCTCTTGTCAGATTGTTCAGTAAGCAAATCTCGTGTAGGTCCCGGGTTATATAAAAAAGCTAATTGGTCCAGACACAAGGAAAAAAAAATCATCAGGGATCCCCATGGCACAGGGGGATCCCTAGGCTTTGTTAGATGATGGGCTGTCGCCCATAACTCAGATTAAACCCTCTCTTCTCCTAAGTTGCTTTTTATTGAGGGTTCTATCACATAAGAGAGAAGTGAGGTAGAAGGATTTTAAACCTTAACTGTAAGGGGTTGTTTATTATTCACGGTGTGTGTGTGTGTGTGTGTGTGTGTGTGTGCGCGCACGCGCGCGCACGTGTGTGCACAATTGGTATTGATTTGGACGCTAACTCACAGCTGAACCCTAGTTGTCTCAATGTCCATGGAAGAAAATGGTTTAAATCAAACCATGAAACTGTCCTTCAGGTATTATAGGAATGATCTTGGGTATCACTGAAGAAGAACTGCTGCTCCTTCACTTCGGTGCTGGCCTGGGGAGGGCAGATGGGCAGCTCAGAAAGAGGCTGATGCTGCCAAGGCTCTGGAAAATGAGTGTCTGGGTCTGGGTCTAGGTATGTTTTTTAACTACAAGGGATAAGTTGACTGTGAATAAAACATGGTAAATTTTAATTAAAAAACAATGGCTTAACATCAATCTGATAGCTAACTCATTAATTAAATACCTTTCAAGATATTGGTAAGTTAAAAATGCCACCATAGATAGCTACCTCTTCTGAACTTCATTCTGTCAGACCTTTCAATTCAGCAACTAAGACTATATTCTTAATATTGAAAAAATGTATTGAGTATGTCTCTGTTTAATGAGCTTTATATTTGACTCATGTATGGACAAGTGAGAGAGAGAGAGAGAGAGAGAGAGAGAGAGAGAGGAGAGAGAGAGAGAAAATGTGTGTGTGTGAGAGAGAACGAGAGAGTGTGAGGAGGTTCATTTTACTACAACTGTAATTAGGTAACTTGCAAACCAAGAGTGAATTATTAATAAGACAATGGGAAGGGCAGGCATGATGCTGTGAAGAGAAGTAAATTCAGATAAGTTACCATGCTACAAGGTATTGATACTAAGACTGTGGCTGCATGCACAGGGCCTGCTTTGGACTAAGCCAAATGAGATCTCAGCACTGAGAGAGGAAGCAGATGTAGCCCCCCATGCCCCATGCCTAACCCAGAAGCTATGTGCAGTTAATAATTAATTTCAGATTTTCACCAACCAAATCTCATGACATATACAAACCACTCTTGTGGCCAGGCCCCATGCCCAGCAGTCAATGGCCTACAAAAAAATGAACTCAATTATATATTGGAGTTTTTTTTTTTTCCAGAATGCTTTGGCTTTGTTGTTGGTTTTGTTTTGTTTTGTTTTTCATTTTGCATGTCTCTTGTGTATATAGTGTAGTTTCTGGTTTTGTGTCTTTTCAGTATTTTTGGGTGTGTGCCTGTGTGTGTCTCTGTGCCTGTATGTGTTTCTTAAGCCTTTTCTTTGGCTATTTTTCTTCTCCTTTTGTGTGTGTGTGTGGTCCTATTTCTTTTCTGTAATTTGTTTTATCTTATTATTTTTTAGATGCCTGATTTCTAAAAAAAAAAAAAAAAAAAAGTAGAGAGAAAAAAGGATGTGAACTATGAATTCAGATGGAAGTCAAGGTGGGGTGGATCTGAAAGAGGTCAGGGGTGGGGAAACCTTAATCAGGATGTATTGCATGAAAAATGTATTTTCAGTAAAAGGAGAAGAATGATTGTAGAGAACGGCATCCTCAGCTTATTCGCTTGTGCACATATGCCCCAGAGAATGTATACTGTTTATTGTAAAGGATGCACAAGGTTAGCCAAGTAGAACTAGGGTGGGGAAAATCTTTCTTTTTTTTTTTCCAAAAGGCCTGGAAAATGAGGAAACTGAGCCACTCCACAGGAAGTGGAAGGTCCCTCTGACTGTAGAGCTGCTGATTGTAACCCAGTGTTAGGCTCCTGAACCACAACACCAAGAGGATAGGATGTTCCTCTGTTCCTCTTGGGGAGCAGAACAGAGCCATTTATCCGCAGGACTCTTAACTTTCTGGATGTCGTTATGGGATGCAGTTCTTACACGCCATCTTAAAGACGATTTTCTGTGAAAATGGTAGTTTACAAATGGGTTAGGGTTAGGGTTAGGGTTAGGGTTAGGGTTAGGGTTAGGGTTAGGGTTAGGGTTAGGGTTAGGGCTAGGTTATTCTCTATTAAATAGAAGCAGTTCTCGCAACCCCACCTGAACAAGTCCAGACAGATTCCAGTATATAGTTATGTAGTAGGAATTGATAATATTAATGTTTATGCAAGAAAAAACTACGGTAGGATTAAAAATGAAATGGTCTCAAGGCATGTTCTTCTCTGCCCTCAAATTTTAAACAACTGGCTTGCCAATGAAACAAAGTGGTCTCCATTAGGTTTTATTCTTTGCATGTGGCGTATGCATGTGTTCATGTAGGTGGGTATACCCCACTTATTTTCCTTCTTACCCTTGGAAGAAGGTTTTTTCTGTAGCTCGATGGTTTGCTTGAACGGCTTGCCCCCTGATGTGTATGGATCCCCCTGTGCTCTATCTCCCCCTCAGCATTGGAATTATAGATGCAAGCTGATGGGGGCTGGAGATTTGAACCCAGGTCTTTAATAGCTCCGTGACTGGCCCACTTCCAACAGAGTCATATCCCAGATCCCCTTGCCTTGACCCATTCTCTCTAAGAGTAAACTAGTCTCCTTCATCATTTCTTTCTGGGTCCATTTATTTTCTTCACAGGAAGGAAACAATGTGAATTTACTAAGTAAATGCTGAGAAATGTCATTTTTATAGTGATTTTACATACATACATACATATTCTCCATCGACTTAGAATTCACACTTGAGCCTCTATTAAATTTAGTGTATGGATCAATTCTATCAATGGGAAAGATAAAAAAATCAAAAGGGAAAACAAAATGAGGGAGCCAAATCTATAAAAGTTACACTGGAAGGCAAAGAAACATTCGAGTTATAGTTTTTTAATGGGAAAATGATTTTAGGTTGGGTATGACATAAGATAATCACTATGTATCTATACTATAATGAGGTGAAGGAAAACGAAGGTATTATCATAATTACTAGTTATAAATAAATCAGTTGTTCATTATTTCCATTGAGAGAACAAACTGACAACAGCATCCATTTGATGTGTGAATGGTTCAGTTAATAGCTTTTCATGCCTCATTACTGGCACACTTTTTTTTTTTTGGAGGGTAAAAATATCAAAGTGATTGAAATACTGTGGCTGAATGACTTGTATATAATTCATTGCTAACCAGTACTCTTACTTCTAAGTGATTTTTCTTCTGAAATGAAACAGCTTTGGTAAGAAAGCAGCCATTCGGGAATTTTATGATCAGTGACAGGTGACTAGTGTGGCTACCTTCTTTTTATTAAAAAATGATAGCAGTATTCCTGGGTAGGCTGGTGTGTTGTTTGGGGTACCATGAGTCTCTAGAGAGTCAGGGATGTCCAGCAAGGGATTTTTATTTTTCTGCCATTCCTTCCAGTAAGTATAAGGACCTCCCTGTTATAGTAACTGTATTATAATACACTCCTACAAGCAGCCTTTTAATTGTGCAATGACTTGACAAAAATAATCTCATAATAAGTACCGAAAAGAGTTGAAAAGCAATCCCCACCCATCCATCCCTGGATCTTTATTGAATGTCACATACACAGCTATGTAAAACCTGGCCTTTGATTATTCTCAAAGGGATCACGGCAGTTCTAACACAGAAGGACTAGCAGGGGTAAGTGCTGCTTTTATAGCAAGCATCAAACGGTCTTTGTCAAAGAGAACTCGTGTGTCGGGTCAGCCTTTTCTCAGGCTTGGCATATTCTATTTACTTAAAGGCTTGCCTTGCTACCCAAGCTTGCTTGCATAATCTGGTTTTGAGTTCAACCCGTTCTCCTTTGTGGTAAGCTAATAAAACATCATTAAAATGTTGGAATATCCACCCTGGGAGATGTGCAGCTGTCTGTCTCTCCCCAGTTTTGCTATCCTCGTTCTTTCCGGAACACGTGTGTAGGTCGTATGTTAAGCTCCAACAGGAAAGGAAGGCATGACAAAAAACATGGGTCGGAGGAGGAGTGAATAATACAGAACCGTAGGCTTTTCCTTCTTCTGTTTAAGGATTCTGCTACTTTCATTTGCTTACTTTTTTTTTTTTTTTTTTTTTTGGTTTTTCGAGACAGGGTTTCTCTGTGTAGCTCCAGCTGTCCTGGAACTCCCTCTGTAGACCAGGCTGGCCTCGAACTCAGAAATCCACCTGCCTCTGCCTCCCAAATGCTGGGATTAAAGGCGTGAGCCACCACTGCCCAGCTTATTTGTTTACTTTTCTACCAGGGTCACCTATTACCTGCCATGGTGACACGGAGAAATTTAAGATCTTTGCCTCCCTCATACTGTTCATCTGATCACTGATCATGTGGGCCGACTCCTCAACCCTATAGGCCATTTCCTGTGTCCAGCACTTTTCTGTGTTCTTCTCTCCATGATTTCCATCCTGACTTTCATTGCATCAAACGTCTTTAAGGGCAGGGTTTTTGGAGGATGAAATTCATAGCAGGCTTGATATGCCATGAGGACTGTAACAGAAATAAATATGTCCCATCTCCTTATGATTATTAGTTTAAAGTCCTTTCATCATGTAGTCATTTTAATTAAAAAAAAAAGTCACAGGTCACTGGAAAGTATCAGAGGTGGGCACAGTCATGGAGGGGAATGTTGGAGACCATTTAGACTGGAAATTCTAATAGTGTCACAACCTGCCAGCTTCCAATCTCCGACTGGCAGATGGAGAACGTTTTGCTTTGACGACCAGTTCTTACCCTGTAGCCCAGACAGGTCTTACACTCAAAGTCATTCTGCACTAGTCCCTCAAATCCTGGGATAGCAGGCGGGCACCCCACCCAGCTACATGGAAATTATCTAGCATCTCTTAGTCTTTCTAGAGACTATTTGCCTAATTTTTGGTCACTCCCATCCCATCCTGCTCCATTTAGCTCTATCCAGAAGTAGAAATATCACTTTCTTTTTTTTTTTTTTTTCTTTTTTTTCGAGACAGGGTTTCTCTGTATAGCCCCGGCTGTCCTGGAACTCACTCTGGAGACCAGGCTGGCCTCGAACTCAGAAATCCGCCTGCCTCTGCCTCCCAAGTGCTGGGATTAAAGGCGTGCGCCACCACCGCCCAGCGAAATATCACTTTCATATTCACCCCAGCAGCTCCCCCTCCCCAGTGAAACGAAAACCATTTTTCCTGATAAACTAGTGTTTCCCAGAGTTCTGCTGTCTCATAACTGGCATTTAGAAGATCGATTGTGACACGTCAGAGACTAAAGGCTGTCACCATGAAGTTTATAGTCACTGAGAAATTAGAGACCGCCGTGCTTCTGTGCTACTTAAAAACTATTAACAGGGTCTGGATAGAGGGCTCAGTGGTGGGGAGTGCTTGCAGCTTTTCCAGAGGATGCGAGCTTGGGTCCCAGCACTCATGTTGGGTGCCTCACAACCAGGTGAAACCACCACCCAGCTCTGGGGAGTCAAATATCCACTTCTGGCCTCTATGGGCATGAACACACATGATATATCTCCAGGCACTGAAGTAAATATAACTAAAATGACACCAAAGTATTCATGTCATAGATGTTGCAGGTGGTGAGTAGAATGAGGAGTAGCCCAAATGAATTAACTTGGGGACTCATTTCCTGCCACAGAGCATGAACCACAGTGGGAATAACTGTCTAGATTAGAGGAAAGAACTTGCATGTAATTTATCTTTGAGGAATAATGTACTGGGGACTCTCAATGGCTACTTGCACACAACTTGAAGGGTGTTCTAGATTAGGCACTGTCCCCTTGGCATTTATAAAGATAGCTTCACTCACAGAGTTCCCTTTATGTCAATACCAATGTTCTGGAATACTAAAATTAAAATCTCCTTTTCCTATAAAGAAATATCAGAAAGCCACACCTTGAACTGACTGCTGATTTCACTAATACTGTTTCAGCTTAGCTTAGTTAAGAATGATGCTTTCTTTAGGATTTAGCAAAAATCTCCCTTAAGCATCAAATAAACACTGGGGTCCTTTGGGAATAATGTTATTCTCATAAAAGTGGTGTTTGCTAAGGGGAGACACTCAAAGTTAATGATAGAGAACATGGTCTATAGGAGTGTACTTGGTGCTTGATGTGAACCCATTCTCTTTTCTCTCTCTCTCTCTTTCTTTCTTTCTTTCTCTCTCTCTCTCTCTGTCTCTCTCTCTCTTGAAACTATTTCTTTATAATGAAATAACATACAGAAGGCTCTACATATAATATAATTTCACTCATTTTTATATGTCTTATGCCATAACTAGTTGGTAGTGAAAACTTTACACAGGTAAGCATACATATTTGACACCACAACCTAACAAAGAGTCCTCAACTAAGAACCACAACAGGATATTTGACATAGCCTGGCATTTTAAATGTAAATATAAAAATATATTATATTTATATGACTATAAAAAGTCATTGGCATTTTAAATGTAAAACAAAGGAAACAACCCTTCTGGCAATTCCCTGTTATTACTAATTACTAATTAATTAATTAAGTTATTAATAACTACTAATTACTTAACTAATTAATTACTCTATTCATTTAGTTAATAAAATTGCACACGAGTGCTCAGCAATCATGGTAACGGTTGAAGCTTCAATTTAGAAGACACTAAATAGTTATGTTGGGGCGGGGGTCCTAGGCAGAGAAAACATAATCCCTGGGTTTCAGAATTTAGTTCTCATGACCTCTAGACCCTAAGTAAGAGGCAAAAGGTAGCGCCTGCTTGTCATATATGACTTATGTGGAATAGCATTCACTCTCTGGTTCTTTTCCAGTTTCTTTCCAGCAGAATCCAGCATTTTCTACCCTGAGTCTGCAGCATCATAAACAAGCTTCATTTGTACAAACACAGAGTGTAAGCCCTGCTTCCTCACTGGCTTTCAGACATTGCATCCCTGTTGTTATCCTGGCCCTTGGCATGTTAGAGTGAAGGCCACATAAACAAACACATACTTGATTAATTTACATAGAAAACAGCAACACAGAATGGTGACAAAATTTAGCCATGCCAAAGAAATGGCTGAGACTGTAAACGTGTCTGCAACATGAACAAGAAGATCCAAATTTGGACACCTACCACTCACTTAAAAGCCAACAGTGATGGCTTTTACCAATGTACCCCAAGTGGAGAATGTGTTTTATTGGAAAAAGATGGATCCTCAGGGCTTGCCAGACAGTCAGTCCAGTCTTTGAGTGCCAGGTTCAGTGACTACAAAGTACAGTGAGAGACTATCTCAAAAATAAGGGAGTGAGCATTTGAGGGAGACCCAGATGTTGGTGCACATGCACACACACACTTTCTCTCTGTCTCTGTCTCTGTCTCTCTCTGTCTCTCTCTCTCTCACATGCATACATACACACACATACATACACATACACACTCAGAGACACATACACAAAGGATGAAGTGTGAGTGTGTGTGTGTGTGTGTGTGTAGAGAGAGAGAAAGAGAGAGAGAGAGAGAGAGAGAGAGAGAGAGAGAGAGAGAGAGAGAGAACACACCAAGCTGCACACATATGCATTCATGTACATATACACAGGTCAACACACAGAGACAGTTTCTGTGTAAAAAAACAAATGCACCAGATATTTGTGAATGAAAATTTGTAGCTCACACCACTGAAGATAATTACATATACCCCAAATGATAAGAAAAACTCAATAAATACATTTTTAACTTTAAAAAAAAAAGTCTGTGGGTAACCCACTCATGTGTGGTCAACATCAGGAGGCTGAGGCAGGGTGCTGGGGACTTGGCAGGCTGTTAACAGTTTCAAGCCAGCCTGAACTGCTAGCAGCAACCTTCCCCACCCTCCCAAAAAAAGTTACAAAGAACTGAAGTAGCCGCTTAGGCATCTTTTTTCTTCCTTAATTGAATTTTATCTGTTTGAACAGGCCCTTAAAAGAAAGGCTTAATAGAAAATTGTCCCTATATAACAAAGAAACAGCCCTGTGCATTGCCAAACATCAGCATGTTTATAAAATTGTTTTATTTTGGTGAAGATAACCTGAAGTAAATTTGAGTTGCCGTCCTGACTTGTCTCTGTCCCCTGAAGTGAGTCTGGTCTTGACTTTTAGCTCTGTTTTCTGCTAGCTCCTTTATTAAGTAAGAGTGTAACTATCAAAAGGACTCGGTTTACGGAATCAAAATTCTGGCTAGTGTTCACCAGTACTCACCTAAAGAGCAAAATGCCTGAAAAAACAAAAACAAAAACAAAAACAAAAACAAAAAACAAAAAAACAGAAGAAAGTTAGTCAGTTTCACATGAAGCAAAAAAGCATTCTGTTTTCACCAGCTGAATGTGTTTTAATGGTTAGCTTCTGAGAAGTTGTTTTATCTGATGCACACAATCATATTGAACTAGCAGGCTTACCTGAGTTAACCTTTGGGATGGGTTATTAATACTTTATTGAGAACCTCCACTAAGAATTTTTCCCCACGGAGAATTAATATGCTTCATTTGTCCCCACCAAAGAAAGAACACACTTGATAGAACTGGAGCACACAAACTGTAGAATTGAAAACAAACATGGCAAATGTTTGAGCCCCAATTCAATGTAGAGATTTTTAACTTCAAGGGTGCTGCTCATGAGGTAGGTACCAGGTAGGCAGTTAGTACGGATTCTTCTAGCCATATGGCCTTCACTTGTCTTTGAGTCCTTGGCTCCATAGTTTACTGGCCTCATATTCTCCTAATTACTTCTTTGTTTCATCGTTTTTCTTGGTTTCTTAAGACGGAGACAACATTTACTTAATTCCCCAGAGTCCTTGTTATCCTATTACCCATAATCATCAGAAATAGTTAATAAATGGATTAAGAAAGGTGAAATACTCAAAGAGTTGAGAACTCGGCAGTGTTTCTTTGAGCTGACCGCATTGTGCTCTGTTACTTTTCCCATGTTTGGATTCAAGCCGTTCTTTCGAGAAACAAGTACTCATTCCTTTTGGTGGGAAGTATTGAGCACGAACAACTGTCCAAAGTCTGGCTCCAAAGTAAGGGGTTGACAACAAAACCACATTTCAAAATTGCTATGTTAATATTTTTAGCTATAGAAAGCATGACTTTAGCTTATCTGAAAACCATTCAGCTTAAAAGTTAAAGGGTTAAAAAAGAAGTGGCCCCAAACTACATTTCTGTTGTATGAGAAATAGAGTACTGGGGAGACTCTTCACCAAAATGAAGGGTACCAAAGTGCCACATCGAGTTCTTTTTTTTTTTTTTTAATCCCATAACTGCAATTCAGAGACAGGAAAAGATAAAAAGCAACCCAGCCGTCAACAAAGTCATGATGTATATAATAAGGGTTGACTGTTAAAAAAAAAAAAAGCCAAACAGAAAACACAAGGTTGGGTCAGAGAACTTGGCTTGAAGTTTGATAATGAGAGAACCAAACTGACTGACCTTTGAAGGATGTCTGGTATAGTTCAGATATGAAGTGCCTCCTGGAGCTAACCGTGACTTCAGTAGGTAGGGGCTTAGATGGAGGTACTGGGTCATGAACATCGTGTCCTCAGAGGCACTGTCTTGTCCTGGACTCTCCCCTTCTTTGTCTCACATCTTTCTGTACACAACAGAGCAGCCTCGGCCACGTGCCTCTGATGCCATGAGTTCAGTTTTCCCACAGAACCGGAGTCAACGCAATCAAGGACTATGGACCGAACTCTCTGACTCTGTAAGCCAGAATAAATCCTGTCTCCCTTTAAATTGTTCCCTTGGGTATTTTGATCAAGCTATTGAAAGAAATTAACGCATCAAAAATCAAATTCAAAAATAAAATGAGTGTAGAAGAGAGGTGTTCCCTCTGCACCCCACGGATTGTCCGTACGTGGAGGTGTTTAAAAGCACAAATACCTGCGTTTCCTTTCTCCTCAGCATCTTCCCTGGCTGCTGTTGCTGGCATTTGGTGGCGACGGTTCCTTTAACTATTCCGAGGCTTATTTGCAGCCATAGTTCTTGAATCATCCGACTCAGAATCCACTCCCCCACTCACCTCTCATCTCGCTTTCCTGTCCTCTTCCTCACCTCTCATGTCTTCAACCTCGATGCCAGGAACGTGTTTGCCGCCCACAAGCAGAATTGTTCTAGATATATATTCTGGATGAAACTCATGCATTTTGGCAGCGGAGCCGGAGTGAGCAGATGTCATGAGGGTCTCCATTTGCTGGAGTAGGAATCGCTTTAGATGTACAACCCCTGTTCTGCCAGTCGGGGTCATGGGTTAGAGCCCATAGGTGTGAGTTACTGTGCTTTACTGTGTAGACATGTTGAGGATGATGTTACATGTTCAGATAGTGTTTTAGAGTACAATACTAATATTAGTTCCTAGAGATATTGTATTGAGTGTGTGTGTGTGTGTGTGTGTGTGTGTGTGTGTGTGTTTTGCTGTTGCTGGAAGTTTAGGGAGAAATGGAGACAGCTCTAGTTTAATACAAGGCTCCTGGAAACACCAGTACCATCAAGGTATTACTTAAGGATCATTATGAATAACAGATTGAGAAAGACTTGAAGAAGGGATCTTTAAAAGAAGTTGAAAAATACCTTTACCCTCTCCACATTTATTTTTTTCTTGAAGTCATAAATTAAATGTGTATAACAGTCAGAGTCTGCGGGTTCACGGATGATCCTCTTTACACAGCCTCCTCCAAGATCCCTTCTCACTTGTCAGTATTAATACAGAGAAAGGATATTTCTGTGAGCCATGGGTGTCGGCTCATGCCTGTGATCCCAGCTCTTGGAAGGCTGAGTCAGGAGGATTGTCATGGGTTTGAGGCAGGCCTGTAATACATGGCAAGTTCCTGGACAGCCTGAATTACAGGGAGTGAGCCTTGGTCTCAACAAATAAAAGACAAAACAAATGGAGTATTGTCACCTCAAATGATCCATGGGAAATCCTCTGCAACCCAATTGACCCATTTGCTGTCTGAAATTCTATGACACTAGATCATTGATATTTTCTATTTGTTATTTTTTCCTTGGTTATTTATTAACTATTCATTCAGAAATTTTGGTTTTTAGTAGCCTCCATTTTTATTGTCAGCTAAAACTAATATGGATAATTACTTACATTTGGGTTGTAATTTTAAAATAGAGCTTAGATGTTTGGAAATGAAGATACATAATGTTATTCTGTGTATTCATCTTTAGAAGGATTTTTTTGTGTGTGTGTTATGTGTTGTGTTTGTATGTGTGTACTTATATGTGGGTGTGTGTGTATGTATGTGTGTGCATGCACATGTGTGTTAGGTATGTCTGCGTGGTGTGTTTGTGTGTACAGATGTATATGTATGTACACATCTGTGGATGGGTGTATGTGTGTGTGTGTGCATGCACATAGTGTGTATGTGTGTATGTGTGTGTGATTTGTGAGTAGTGTGAAGTCAGATAGCAACTTAAACAGGTAATTCCTACTTTGCATCACTTGGGTTCTAGGGATGAAACTTAGCTGTTAGGCTTGGAGGAAGGTGCCTTGCCTGTTGAGCCACCTTATTGGTCCAGGATTGTCTGTACCTTTTAAAGGAAATAATGCATAAAACCTCAAGAGGATAGTGACATTTGTTTCCACTAAGACACTAATTTGAGATTTCAAGGATATCTTTACAGATTGTAATTTTCTAAATTGGAATGATGAATACTTTTTTTGGGGGGGGAGGGGTCACATTTCCCTCCTAGCTCAACACATATAAACCTAGTTGTATTGTGTAAAATCAGCTCTCTTGTTTTAAAATGCATTTGGGGTATGTGGAGCATGTCCTTGGAGTCTGACAACCTGGATGTGAATCCTCTACTACTCTACAACTGAACTCACAAGTTCTGAACTACTGTCCCGAGTATACTGTGTAAAACACTCTTTTCTAAGATGGCTTCCAGAGGAGGTGAGAACACAACATCCCCTGCGTCATCCATGTTACCAGTCCATGATGCCAAGCAAGTGAGGACTGAAATTTCGTAGCTAAGAGGGGAATCTCCCCAGTTCCTTTTATCATATGAATAAAAAGCACTGATGCCTTCGCAGACTAGTCTCTGCAGAACTGACCCAACATGGGGGAACAACAAGGTCTAAGGACAACCATTTTCTACTGGGACTCTTCGTCTCCGTGGGGACCTGGCCACCACTCAGGCAACCTGAACAGGGATCTGTAGAAATGCATCCTTTCCTCTCTCTACCTTCATCTTTTAAATTATGTCACTACCCAGAAAAGTAACTCAGAAGCAAAGTAGCTCTCAGGTTCAAGTTAGCCTGAGGTGAGGGTTCCAGGAACCAAATCTTCAAACATTCAAAAGTTTGTGGGAAATGCCCAGGGTAACTTCCGTATCGTTACCCTTTGCTTTAAATTTCTCTATTCAAGAGGTAAGTTCAGCTGGGCTTGGGAAACTAGGATCACACTGCTTACAATAAAACACAGGGATAATACTTTCAGATTAGAATAAAAGGTGATATAATGACATGGGAAAAGGTAAAAATTATTTGAGCAATTTTTTTTTTCCTAGACTCCGTGCCTTGGCATATGATGCCCAAGCCTGTATTAGTAATACATTTGTTACGCATTGTCTCAGAGGTCGTGACTCAGTAAATCTGGCCACTTGAAGTCTCTTAATAACGTTGAAGATATAAAGATTGGCAAAATTTCAAACAAGCAAAAATAAAGCTCTCAACTTTATGTATTCTGGCTGCATATGACTTTTCAGATTAATCCAGATTAAAAATCAGTAAGAAGGACTGACTGCTTTAAAACCTGGACTTGACTGTGTTATATGTATAATCAGAACCTAAGATGGCACCAGGGGCCATTCCCTGAGACATCGTACTGGGGTTGAATCATACATCCAAAGGTGCATGGAGATCCATTTCCTTACAGATAAATTAAATTAGTCCATGGTAGTTCAGATCAGAAAACAAAAAGGGATTATTGCAAGGATCCTTTATTTACAGGGTCTCCTGTGCATTTAAAATATAATCTGATTTATACATGTACAAAAATGTCATTCAGCTTTGTAGGAAGACAAATATATGGAAGGAAATCTATAAATCTTGGAAGGAAGGAATTTGAGAATTTACTAAGTCCTGGATAGCTGGTGCACTCAGTGTTCTTATAATGGCAACCAATTGTAGACCTTTTAAAATGTGAATTTAACTTTAATTTTCATTTTTTAAAAAAAATAAATATAGCTGCTTTTTAACCCCACAATAAAATCTTATGCAGGTCACAGAACACTATTAAAAATAAACTATCAGCCTTCGGGTGCTCCTTTGGCTCTAAACTCTCCAAATGCTTTCCTCCCACTGTATTCTCACGTCACGGCACAGTTGCCCACTTCACCCTCATGATGGTGTCACAACCTTGAAAGCATCGATCCTGGATCGCCTGGACTTGGCATCTCAACTTTCGTATAGCTGCAGTGAGCACTCCTATGTCAACGGATGCAGCTGGAAACTTTTACCACAGTTCATCTGAATTCATACCACAAAGCCAGCCTCTCGGGAATGTAAGCTCGTTCATGAACTCTGACATGTTAGGCTGCTCCTGAATAAGAGCAGCTCTTCAGGGTAGCCCTGGAGGTGGGTCCTGGAGGCAGCTCGGTTGGTAAAGTGGAGCTATCCATACCTGGGCACATGAGTATCATCCCCATGTAAAAATGATGGGTGTGCTGGTTAGGGATGCAGAGCTGTAGCGCCCTGCAGCTAACCCGTCTATCACACTAGGATTCTCTTAGGGTTCCAATGACTTTATTCCCCCAAACCAAAGAGGACAACAGCTGAAAAGCGACATCCAAGGGTGAGCTCTGACTTATACATGCATGCACATGGCTGAGCACACACACACACACACACACACATACACACACATGCATGCCCAAACCCACACATTCAAACATACACATACAAAGTTACTAGATCGACTCTTGAGAATTGCCTGATACCTGGCCAGGCTCCGTGCATCTCCCTGATCATGTGCTCTCTATCCAAGCATCTGATTTTCTCTCTTCCAGCTTTCTACCAGCTCCTACCAGCTCTCTGTGTTCATTCGTTCAGTTTCTTTACTTATTTTTAGCCTTGAGTTTGAGAGTGGGTATCTGTCTTCCAGTCTGGAATAGTCAAAACTAAGTGTATTTTTACTCCCCTAAACAGTTTATTTTAGAAAATATCTTTGCAAAATAAATTTTGCGATTTCTAAGCAGTTTTGGAAAACAGGCAGATCTGAGTTCAGGCTGGGTTATGTTTTCTCGAGTGTTAAATTTGGCTTATATTGCTTTCAAAAATATAATTTATATTAAAAGTCTGGCTGGTTTTATGAGATTTCTAGAACCATTCTGGAGGATACAGAGATGAAGAGATGATAAACCTCCTGATAGTCACAGCCTGTCATAGTTTCTGGTATCTGTGTCTGTTTGAATAACTGATATTTTATCTTCCTTACAAATGAAAAAAAAAAGTGGTTTATTATGATAGGCCTTCCGAAAAAGAATTCATGGTTTAAAAAGGAAAAAAAAATGTCTTTCTCATTAACTCTGAATCAAGCATGCATCAGTTGACTTGCATGATGAGCTCGGTATTGTGGAGGTTTTACAACCACTGGAATGATCTCAGTGTAGACCCTTTTGAGTTTCTCTTTTTTGTGCCTTGTTTTCCCTCTTCACACTAGGGTCTGCTTGGCTCACGTCTTGAGAGCGAGGAGCTACCTGCTTACAAACGGCCTGTGTATTAAATGTGTGGCTTCAGGACTCCTGAACCAAAACATCATCCCAAGCGAACCCAGAGCCTTGTCTTCAGAGACTCAGACACTGTACAGACTTCTACATTGACTCAGAGCTTACTAAATGACACGCCTAATGTCTTCTGTCTATCATCTCTGGGAGTTCTCGGGCTCTGGCCGGAGAGATGGGGGAGCTTTTAGTGTAATGGAAAAGCAACCTCTGGGCTTTGAGAGAGGTTCAACCCATCATCGGACATCAGCTCTGCATCCTTGGATGAGTCTCAACTTACGTGGCATGAACGTATCTTCACAGGGTGATACAACTCATGGGATCTGTAAACCTTAAAACACTGCCTGGCTTTAGCTGCTGTTGAGACTGTGATGGGTCAGACTTCAGTTTTCAACCACAGCGGGCAGGCAAAGAGCTTTTTTTTTTTTTTTCTTGTTTAGATAGTTGAGCAGTAGCCACGAAGGAGAACCACAGGGGATGGAGAAATGGGAGAAAGGTAAAACGCTGAAAAAGAGAAGTTACAAATAACAAAAATTTTTGATACAAGTTAACAAAAGCTTCCTTAGGCGTGGTAACACCTCTTCTCCCACACTTTAACCTCGGCTACCTCTCACTTGCTTCAAGACCCTCTGGACTTAAGGCCAAATATGAAAGAACTCAAAATGCATAGGTCGTTAGCTTCTTATCCTAGCTGAGGGCACAGAATAATCCCCAAGACAGTTCCAAGGTGATTGTCCCCATTGATTGTCCCCCGTGGATGAAATGAAAAGCTTGAGGAACTTCTCTGATAGGGGAGGAAACTCAGGGTTATTTTTAGGAGATCCTGGTAGGTCGCCCATCCTCCACCCAGGTGTCCAAGGGTAGCACAAGTTGGACTCAGTAGGTTGGATCTATAAAAGGGATATGAGGTTGGAGAGGTCGGGAGATGCAGGTAGGGGTGGGTCTAGGGGAGTTAGGGGATGAGGTAAGGGGTGAATATGGTTAGAATACACTGTATGAACATAGGAGAATTCTCCAAAAGAATTTGCAAAAATAATATATTAAAAATGTTTTTAGTGGTTTGCATCAGGAAATCACAGGTGTTATATACACTTGTAAGACTCATTTGGAACCTTAACTTTTTTTTTTTTTTGAAA
>NW_022196909.1:29050282-29056794 GCF_008632895.1 Mastomys coucha
TTTTTTTTTTTTTTTTTAATCTTTGGGAGAATGATTTCTAATGAAAAAGTTGCAAATGACATTTTGGTTTCTATAATCAAATTCTCCATTTGCTTTCACACTCACAAAGAATAAATTTGTTACCCAGTTTAAGTGTTGTTCAGAGCTGAATCTCAGTGGAAGGGACCAAGAACAATCAGAAAACACATTGCAAAGAAACGAGAAACTGGAAAACAATTAAGGTTAAAATCAGACTTACATAACAAAAAAATACTGAATAGCAAATAATTTACGCAAAATATGTTACAAACTCTGGAATGCTAAATATTTGATACAAGTACGGTGACATTTGTTGTTACATTAAAGTTAATATTTGCTTCTTCCAATATTTTGCTTCCGTTTTTCTTTCAACGGAAATTTGCTTCACAATTTTGAATTTCTTCCTTTTTGGTGGTACTCTTAAGTTGGCCGTGATCAACCTGTGTGAAACTAGATGCATATGCAAAGTATTTCTTAGGGCGTGAAAAAATTTGGCCTGACAATGTTTTTCACTAACCTTTTCGATAACGTCTTTTGATTGATTGACCTATTAGATTGATGTTTTCTTTCTCTGCTTTCGATGTCATGAATATAAAGTTAAACCATGAAGAAAAAAATATTTCTCCTCACATATCGATTCACAGTTGCGCTTTTATATCTAAATGTTCTTTCAAAAACAAACAAAACAGAACCAAACCAAAAAGGGGGTGTACGATTACCATGAACAAACTTGGTATTTCCAATAATAGCCTGTCAGGTAGACGACATAAACAAGTGGTCATTTTTGACGCAGAAAAAACACAGGTTTTCTTTATCTGATTTGAATTCAGTTGAAACCACAATCACATAACCAACACCTGAGTTAGATTGTCATTGGCCCATATCTCTTGGTTATTGTTTTGGATAATTTGTAGCTAAATTCTTAAATCAACAACAGCATAGCTAATGGAATTGTCTATTCTGTAGTGAATTTTCTCTGCTCCAGCACATCTATACTGAAAGAACCAGATGTATAGAGTTCTTTCTTGACTGTGGCACACAATAAGAAAAAAAAAAATCTCTATTTTTTCTTACAAGATGTTCCCCAAATGTAGTTTCACCTTCCAGATGAAAACTTGCCTTAAGAACCAGGCACAGTTTGAACTGACTCTCATGGTTATTTTTAGATAAACCACTTTGGGTTAATTAAGAGAAAAAAATTGCTACTGTACAATTCTGCCTTATCCTCCCACCTTGGTCTGACAACGGAGATGTATAAGGGGGGTTTTCTTTGTCACTTTAGCTGCACCTTTGAAGTGTCTAGAAGTCTGTCGCCGTGGTTACGACCTTTGTTTCCAGTGATGTTTGGTCCAGGTTTTCCCCTACCCTTAACAATGGTTACTCAAAAGAATGAAATAATGAGTCATTCATTTGGAAATATTTTGTTAAAATATCCCTCTTTATCATTACATTTCACTGCTTAGAAACTAGGCTGTACCTCAAGGCAACATTTAAAGTCATAGAAGAACTGTTAAAAAAAAAATTCGATTTTTTTTTTCCATTTATAAGAAAGACCTGTTTATGTAATTGAAGAACCTCTTACACATCTGAACAATTAAAACCTTCTTTTGGTTAATGTATTATCTCTGGAACAAGTAGATAAAATTCTATGCAGTAAGCATGATAATGATAAAAAAAAATCGTGCATCATCCGCACAGCACAGATTTCAGAGTCAAGGTTTCTGGGCACAAATGCAGTAACAAAACAGCCCCTACAAAACCAAGTAACTCTCAAGAACACAAGAAATAATGTTTGTTAATGTTTAAAAGTTTTAGAAACTGAAAGGTGTAAAGTTTGTAAAGTAAAAGCATCATTAAATTACGGTTCTGTACATACCAGTTGTTCCTAGAATTGAAACTTTATAATATGAAAAATACATTAGCGCTGTACAATTTTTTTTTTTTTTTACACGTAGGTAGGATGAGTTTTGGAAAAAAAAATGATCTTTTTTTTCGGGGTCATTCTCTGTCAAAGTCAAAAAAATACTGCACAACTTAGCTAGTTACAAAGTATAGACTTGAAACAATTCATGTCTTCTTTTATTTCATGAACCAATCTTAGAACTTTGTTTATTTTGAACAGGGGAGTTTCGCTTTTGTTTTTGTACTCAAGAGTCGCAATGAACAGGTTCTCCTCTTTCTGCAGTTGAGGTTCTAGTTGGGTAGCAAGCCTGGGCCACTGCTCAGCTTGGTCAGGCCAGCTGTGGTTTATGGTCACTGATGCGGCCAGCTGACGTGATTGTGCTCAAGTCCAGCTCAGTCTCTAGGTGGCTTTCCATCGTGTCTTCCTGTGCGTTCGTTTCATAGGACTTATGGGAGAGGAGTTCGTGATGGACCCCACAGTAACTTATTGTGGGTTGGTCGTATGCCAGAAAGGTTGACACATTCATTGATAAAGGTATCTGGTGAGGGAGAAAAAAGAGATGACAGTTATCAAAAGACAGATGAGTACCCAGGGCAAGACGCGGAGACTAATGAAGTGTGGCTCTCTATCTTTTGTGTGTCTGTGGCTCTGCTGTCCCCACAGCACCCTGGTCCTTTCTGCCATTTTCACAGAAATGGATTCTGTACAGAAGTTGGAAGCTTGGGTGGAGCTGCTTCATGAAGTAGAACCTTCAGATAAATAGCAGTTTAAGTGGTTCTAAAAATAATATATATATATTTAGTCATTATATATATATATATATAATATATATATAAAGTCAATATATATATATATATATACATATATATATTTAGCCATTGTAAAGTCAAGAAAATGGCTTTCTATAGCTGGTCTGAAATGGGGTTTTGGATTAAGAAAAGTCTTATTTGGTTCTTTATGGAACTGGCGTTCAGTGAAAAAGTGATTCTGTGACTTTGTCATGAATCAGCATCACCCCCCTCTTCTTCAACCACCTGTCCCCTTGTCCTGCAGGTCTCGGAGGCCATGGGACCTGATTTCTTCCAGGGTCCCAGGTAACGCGGGTGCGCTTACTTCACACACCTTGCTCTGAGGAACGTTTCAGAAGAGAACTGTCAAGCCATTCTGACTATGCTTACCCATAATCCCTTAATTCTGATTTCATTCTACACGATTCCTTGAAACACTAAACGCTGCCGTTTGATCTATGTATCTGAAAGGTGGAGCATAGAGAATGGCCGCAAGAGAGACCTCTGACTTCTGTAAAGCCCTACCAAGCTGCGAAGGGGGAGCTACTTTGAAGGCCTAGTGGTACAGCGGGAGAAGGGGCTCCTTTCCTAACTGCAGATGGCAAAAGCTGAAGAGCAAGGCAGCAGAAGCAAGTCCAACAGTTACAGTCACAAAGGCACACAGGTTAGAGACCGCGGGAGTCTTCGGTACAGCCAGATGCTCAAGTCTAGAGAGTATTTCCGCTTACTTCCTTGCTAAGATAGAAAGTCAAGAAAGCATTAAGGAACCTTCAGCCTGACCTTAATGTGTGTTATGGTTTATGTGGTGCCTAAAGGTCCTCCATTCAGGTCCAGGTATCGACACTCTAGTTTCCCTGTGATGTATTAAGGTGGGGGGGAACAACCAGACTCATGTTTAGATCTGGAATTTCTGGGAGATTAATAGATGCTCATGAGAGTAGACTTCCAAATATTGAGTCCCGCAGCATTTATAGGAAGAAGTGGAGAAGCGGTGAGGGAACCCTAAAGGGACACACACACACACACACACACACACACTCTCCAACAATCACCCCGTGAAGGTCTGTACTCTGTGCAAGGAGGCTCTCACCACATGAGGTCTTGAGACATTTTACCCAGGGACCCTGAGCCCCCCAAAACCCACCTTTATTTGTAACTCAGTCAGTCCTCATTTTTGTGATACTGTCTCAGAAAATAGGCCAGCATAATTGCTCATTCAAGTTGCTGAATTTCTTTGAATGAAACCTCGTACCATTCTTGTTTGGCAAATGGATAAGATGTTTTGTGTATCAGACTAAATGCCCATTCTGGTCTCAGCTGAAATGAGAGCCCGAAGCCAAGGGAGACAGAATGGCAAGTTTGTATCACTCACTTTTTAACTTTTTGCCCTGTCTAGGAACAGAGCCCCCTCTGTTCTTCTTTTTACATCCTGACCTCTTACCCATAGTTGCTTCTCCCTTAGTAAGAAAGGGTTGTTTACTTTTTTTCTTTCAGCCCAAACAGCCTTTTCCTTAAGATTATTCGGGATAAGTATTTCAATGTATTAAATATGTAGGTCTTAGTTCCTGGAGTTAGAAGCATAATCCAGATCACCCAGTGAAGTTCTCGGGTAGTCTTCCCTAGTTCCGTAGAGTTCTCAAATTTGATACATGGACTCATATGGCATATAAACCTAATACAAACAATCACAATCATACAGAAGAAGATACATAAGATATTTGTGTTTAAAATCAAACTTCTCTTTGTTACAGGTGAGTTAGCTCTGAGCACTAAAATGCTGTCGTGCAAAAATCATTGTGCAGCACGAATATGTTTAAGCTATATAAGAAAGAAAAACCTATAGCCCTTGTTGGGTGCGTAGTTTCTTTCAGCTTCTGAGCCCAGCACTCAATGATGTCTGTGGGTCACATATCTGCAGGATTGCCATTGTTATTAACTACTATAAAAATGCATACCTCCTGCATTAATTTGGGAGTCCGTCCTGGATTCCACGGAATTAATTCTACTGGGAAGAATTTGCAATGTCCACGGTTACATTTTGGGAAATAATATGCCACGGCATACTTATTATCTGTGTGTTCTTAGGTACACACAACATTTCCCAGTGGCATTTAGTGTCCGGGGAAAACTGGTCTCTAGAAAGCAAAGCTCTATTTTGAACCATAGTACTTAGGTGGCTAACTCTGATTATGTGTCTAAAAGTCCCACATCTCCCACATTATTGAGTACATCTCATTTTGATAAACCTTGAACGTGCATATGTTGTTTCAGCATCAGGGCATGCTTGCATTTAGAATTCCCAAGATTGGGATCTTTCTTAGAACTGGGGTAGTTATTGATGCTTTTTCCTCTACAATCTTTTGATATCTTCCATCTTATTGATGGAGTCAATGTCTCTCAATCAAACCCAGAGCTTGCGGATGTGGCAAGCTTTTCCTAGCTGGCTTGCTCTGGGGATCGGTCCTGTGCATTCTCCCTCCAGAGGCTGGAGAAACAGGTGGGCTATCATGCCTACCCAACCTTTATGTGGATTTTGGGGATCCAAGTTCTGGTTCTTAGGCTTGTGTGGCAGGTACGGAACCTATTGAACCGTTACCTCCAGATGTTTACTTTAAATGTAATTGCTGTCCTGTGGATATTAAAAATAGAATAGAGTTTAGGGGTTAGAAGGATTGCTCAGTGGGTTGATAGAGTTTAATTCCTTGGACTTACGTGGTAGAGGGAAAGAACTGACTCCTATCGATTGTCCCTTGGCTTCCAAATACAGGGCTTAATAAATCTGTTAAAAATTTAAGTATGAATATAAAAGTTTGTTTTTTTTTAATTCAAAAGATCTAGTTCACTGTGTTTATGGAAAAAAATTAAGACTGTACTTTTAGCAAATGCTACTTTGGATTAACAGTTCTGTAGAAGTTGTGTCTAATTGTAATCATTGCATGTTTTTCTAATGTCAATTATATAAGATAAAATGGATCCTAAATACAGTAAAAAAATAATAAGTAGAGGTGTATTCCTTATATGGATTTTTATGGGAAGGAATATTTTATACTAACCACTTAAAATGTGAAAAAAATCACTCTTCCTGATTATTCCTCATTAAAACTATTACATATAGTTTTGATGGATTTCCTCCCTTATAGTGACACCCTAGGATGCACTGAACACTTTATTGATGTCTGATACTAGATTCTTAAATGAATTAAGGTGGGAAGTCAGATTCAAGTTAGATATGTTACGTACCTACTCTTCAAGTAATAATATAGGACACTGTACTCCTAGATGCAGCATCGTATATACTGGGTTTTACCCCAAAGAGTGATTGTCTTTTACCTTTCGGTTACAAGGCAGTTGTATGAGAATACAGCAGACAACAGCTTGTGATAGTCTCATTGTCTAGAGAGAAGAATCTGTGTATAAGGAAACCCATTTCCCTTTGTTCAAATGATCTAAAATAATAGTGTGTAAAAGCTCCATATGCTTTTGATATCAGGTGGAACGCTGGATGCAGAGGTTCGGGAAGCTACGGGGGACCCTGCAGCCTGTTCCAAATTTGGATCCTGTGGCTGGGACAGATCCTTGTACTACGGCATGGCTGATGGTTGAGTGGTGGTGGAGAAACTGCCAGCTGGCATTAAACAAACAGATACTGTGAGGGTCAGAAACAATCTATACCAAGCCCATCTGCTACGAAGTACAGCAGAGGCAGCATCTGCTGCTCCATTGTAGAATTGTTAAGTGAGTGTAAACGTTTTCCTTATCTTGTTTCAAATAAACCTGATTGTTCTTTCTTCCCTTCCTTCCCT
>NW_022196909.1:29056804-29065598 GCF_008632895.1 Mastomys coucha
CCTGCCACTCTCTCTGTCTATCTCCCTCCCTCACTCTCTCCTCTTTTACCCCTGGGTTTTCTAATATGTTCTTCCCTTGTACTTAAGGTACTCAAGTCCTGGTAAGCAAGAAAATAAACATATTTCCCTTGGTACCCATCATAATTAGCAGAAAGGGTTCTAGGAATGGCAATACGTTATTTAAATTTAACAAACTTGTTATTTTCTTACAACTACTCCTAGAGTTTCCACAAAATCGCCTCTAAAGGGACATTCTTCCAATCCTGTATTTGAGGCACCAGTTTCTTTTAATATAGTCATCGCTGATGAAACTCTTACTATAATTGATGAAAGTTTCCTTTAACCCCTTGGATCACTATTTTCTAAGTGGGGTAATTATTATTGAGGTATAATTTGTGGAGATTCAGGTATATGAAAATTCACTCTCAAAAGAGACTGAATTAAGAAATCATTAGATGCTATTATAAAAGTGCTGACCAGTCATTTAGGTGATTTCCCTTAGAAAAAAATTCAGTTCTGATAAAATAGTATTATTTTGACATCAGTGATATTTGCCTTAGAACCTCTTTTCTGCAACATCAATAATATATGTTGTTTACAGAAAAGATTTATAGTTAAAGCTACCAGTTATTAGTGATCTTTCCCCCTACTCACATGTAATATTCAGTCCTGTGGTTATAAGGGAAAACACTACTTCTTAAAGTTTCTGAGTTATGACTAGGAAATCATTTTAACCTTATATTCTCTGTGTGAAATCTGCTTATATAGATAACGCTTATATGAACATGCATGTGTATTTCCCAATTTCTAATTAAAAGGCATTCATACATGTCCTCTGTGTTGACAAGTGTTGCTTTCGGCCCCAAATGTAGAAATAACAGAGAGTGACAGTTCACTTCACAAGAAAATAATTAGTGCCTCCCCCCCTTTCCCTATGCAGAGTGCAAGATGAGCTGCTTTCCTATTAAGGGTTATTTGTAAGTGGAGTTTTTAGCAAATCGAAGTATTCTACTCTAATTATGTTGGAGCAGGATGCTCACACTCTTAGCATAGTTCACAGGGGAAAGTCTCCCAGTTTTACAAAGTGCCCTCTGCCAGGGATGGTCCTCCTCCAGGTCCTTGAAGCTAAGATACTTAAGAGCTGTGGCTACTATTGTTTGTCTGTGTCCAGTGAGGATGCTCCACTGGTGTTCCTAGAGATGCTTCATGAAGGAACACTCTGAGATGCAGCCTTTATCATTCTCCGTTTTCATCGTCTTCATTGTATATTGGAATTCAGAAGCAAAAGTGTTTGTTTGTTCATCTAAACCCTGAACTTTATAGATTTCTAAAAATTAATTTTATCTCTTATTATCTTATGGAATAAGAGACAGGCGTTGTGACTCCCTCCCCTTTCCTCTTTCTCCCCTCTTTCCCCATCACCTCCCTTCCTCCCTCAGTCATATTCTTTATTCCAGGCTGGTCTTGAACTCCTCCCTGTTCCTCCTACCTCAGCCTCCCAAGTACCCAGGATTTCAAGTACACACTACTACACCTGGCTGAGACTTTGTATCCTCCAATGACACTTCCATCTGGCTGAGACTTTGTATCATCCAATAACACTTTCATCTTTGAATGAAGACATCTCTTCCCTTTGTGGTCCCAGCTTTATAGCATGAGTACTAAGTTAACACAGTGTTACCAATCCCTCTCATTCTAGTTCCAAATGTCTTTCTCTCTCTTTTTAGACTCCCTGACACATATATATTTCTCTCACCTTTGCTGTCACTGTATTCACTCAGAGGACCATAATCTGGTTCACTGCAGTGGCCAAGATGCCCAGTCTTTATAGAGATGCATAAAAATTTAGGAGTTTAAAAATCATTCCTACAGTTAACTAAATATAAGCAACATATAAGTAGCAAGTGCTTACTCTTTTTTTTTCAGCTTTTTCTTCTGAGGTAATCCTATCTGAAACATTTCTCTTTCTCTGGGGATAGATGTGGAATTTGAAATATATGCTATTCTGGGAAATCAGCGTCCTTAGGTACATTATTTTATAGAAAAATGTCAACACATGTGCATATATCATGACATTGCTTGTAAATTTCTTAAAGGGGACTTGTAACTTATAATGCTCCCACGCTGATGACGTCACTGTTCACTTTGACTCCCCTGCTTTCATACGTTAGCTGATTTTCTGAACTAGTCCTGCATCTTGCTATGGCGTGTGCAACTTTATATTTAGAAACTGGTCAGCAACAGTTGTTCACCCCTGTAAAGCATGAGCTCTGTAGACAGGCTAATAGTTTTGTTTAAAGCTAAAATAGAAGAACACCTCTGTGGTGTTATTTGAGTAATAATAACACTTATTAAGACTTGATTTCCCACCAGCTCACTTCTCACCTTGAAAATTGTATCACTAATTGTTATTTTCATTTCTAAGTGATGACACAAATGACAAAAAACTCCTTGTTGTGTGAAGAGAAACCCTGTGAGCCGGGATCACACTGTAGCTTGGGTCTCCAGCTGAGAGTCAAAGTCTGCTGGATATTTTTTTACTTAATGTCTTTTGGTTTGTAGCACTGTTTTTTTCTGTTTGGCTTCTTAGGTCAGCTATGGGCATTTGTTCCAATTCTTGACTGACACCTGGCAGGACACTTGACCACTATCATCACCATGATTTACTGAACATTGATTATGTGCCAGGTACCATGGTTTTGAGTGTGCTGGGTTTGTGTTATCTTTCTACAAAGCCTTTAGCAGTTCACAATGAATATAATTATTCCCATTTTACAGTTGAGGAAACCAAGATTTAGTTTAAATAATTAGTCTGAAATTATTCTCCTGGAGAGGTGCAGGGGTGAATATTTATCTGCTATATTCACTACCCCTTATTGTGTTCTATCTAACTAAATCTCATATGCTAGAGAGCTGAACATAATGTGTCTATTACTATTATTTCAACACCATTTCCGAAAAGACTTCTTGTTTGTAGTGGCACGAGCATTAGGGTTTCCTGGGATACCCCATAGTTTTGTATTGTAGTCTGGCACCCAAGGTCCTTAGGAGAAAACCATAATTTATCATGTTGATAGGCAGAAATGCCTTTAACAGAATTGGTTTCTGCCTCTTATTACATTGGAGTATAAGGAACAGCTTTCATGTTAGAGATGCTGCAAGACTCGGATAGAAATCATAAAAATACTCCAGTGTTCATGTATGTTGAGATTGCTCAGGGGAACCAGGGATGCCTTCAAAGTTAAAATTCTGTGTTAACTTGGGAATCAGTATAGGTTGTTTTTCAATCAGACTCTACATTCTGTCTGTTTTCAGTAAATACAAAGACTTCTGCTACTAATTACGTTTGAGAACATGGGTGCTTTTTGTGTATTTGCACTTGTGTGTGTGTGCGCGCACAACTGCCCATGCATATGGAGTCCTGAAGTCACCTATATATTTTGTTTTCTACAGCATCTCTCACTGACCTAGGAATCACCAAATAGGCTAGACTGGTTGGTTAGGGAACCCCAAGGACCTGCCCATCTTTGCATTCTGGGATTTCAAGAGGTCCACTATGCCTGGCTTTTAAAATGTGCATTAGATAGGTTGGTCTCCATTCTTGTAGGACAAGCACTTTACCAATTGAGCTATATCTCCAGCCCTGATTCCATTCACTTTTCCCTTAACAAGATACACACACACACACACACACACACACACACACACACACACACACAATCAAGATGTGGTTTGTGTTGTTTCATATTGAATGGCACCGTTTTGTTTCCCATAAGTAAAACCTTTCTAGGTGGGTGTTGTGGGACATCAAGACAGGGGAAATTGAGAGAAGATAGGAATAAAGCAAGTTTCTGCTCCCTAGTAAAAAGTTTTCTAGTATAGGTCAGGGTCAAGACAGACCAGGGAATAAAGAAAAGCAGCGGCCAGAGCAAGCCAGACGAGTATGATACACGTGTATTTAAGAGGGAGAATATATACATCGTGCCCTGATTGGCTGATTCTACTAACATCATTCATCCTTTAAAGATGTCAAATGAGATGAACGACTTTTTCTGTTTGAGACTCCTGTTGTTATTTTTCAGATTTAGTGACAAGTCAATATTGCTTAGAAGAGATTGGGTAGTTATTTTTTATAGACTCTTCAACGGAGATCATATATTTTACCCCAAAAGTGTTTTACTTGAGGAGTCATCTACCTTGTGGGAGACTTGGGCATTCTAATGGTTAATTGGTATGCACAGAACAGACTGTTGACTCGTTAATTTTAATCACCTTGGTTCCACTGGTAAACTATTTTAAAAACATTTTCAAGAGGTACTTAATTAGGAGCCCAAATTATGCTATCTATCTCTAAGCCTTAAGTAGGTCTAATTTTAAAAACCCTGGAAGTATTTGAAAATTCTTAGTTACAATCTGGCCCTTAGTAATCCATTTATATATATATATGTATATATATATATATTTATATATATATATATTTCAACTTCTACATTATTGTCTAAAGTTTTGATTGTTATTTTGAGATTGCGATAAGAGAGTGATAAAGTTTTCCCAGTGACTGTAATTTGAGAATAGTATGTAGGGAAACACTGTTTGCTGGAGCACAATGATTCAGTTGGTTTTGTGTGAAAAGCCACGTTATGTTGAGCTATTATGGACCGAAGTCGTGAGATGGGAAAAAATAAAATTTCGATTTGAAAGGTCATAGTTCACCTTGCAGCAAAAGACATTTAGAGTCCCCCCCCAAAATATTCCTAGATTTAGTAGCTTCATGAGTATCTACAAATTTGTATCTCAGTTGTACTCTCATCCTGCTTAAGAAGAAACTTATAAAATGAGAAGCCCTCTGTCTTTGAACATATATGTATATCTGAAATATTTAAATGATGTGGCTCCTTGTGAAGATAACTTTGTTCCTTAAGAATACTGTATTTTTTTTTTCATTTGTTTTTGTTTTCAATTTGCAGCAGGGGATGAATAGGAATCAGCTACGTGTTATTTTCATAAATCATGCTAGCATCTATGAAACAAAGCAGAAACAGTCACCTGTTCTTCGGGTTGTGCTTACTGGAGGTGGGGGGATGGGCCACGGTTTGGTCCACATGGATTCTGCAGAGACCTGCGCCATCTTGACACGAGTAGTCACGGAAGAGCCAGAGCCCCATTAGGAGGTATACTTCCTCGCCACCACTCACCCCAGCTACCTACTTTTGTTCCCAGTAATCCTCCTCTGAATTCTTAAGGTATTTTTTTCCAGATCTACTTCATAATAGGCTTATAATAATAATACTTAATATTTATGATTATATTATTATTATTATTATTATTATTATTATTAGTTCTTTGAGACAGAGTTTCTCTGTGTAGCCCTGGCTGTCCTGGAACTCACTCTGTAGACCAGGCTGGCCTCGAACTCAGAAATCCGCCTGCTTCTGCCTCCTAAGTGCTGGGATTAAAGGCGTGCGCCACCACCGCCCGGCCTATTTTTATTATTATTGAACATGCTCATATGCAGCCCAGTCTGACCTCAAAAAATCCAAATGTAGTTCAAGAATGCCCTTGAACTCCTAATTCTCCTGACAGTTTCTGACTGGTGCTAGAATCTGTCTGCTAGTTAGATGCTATGCTGGGGACTGAACTCAGGGCTTCCTGCCTCTTAGACAATTTTTTTTTTTTTTAAAACCAACCACAGTAGGAATACTTTTAAATTTCTGTCTTCTTCTGTCTTTATTCTTACATGTTTTATTTCATATTAGACTACAACTTTCTTGAGTTCATGGATTATTAACTATTTCTCTATTGTTTTTGTAGTTGGTTTTATTTGGCTAAGATTTAGTTTTATCCAACAAAATGCTAACTGGGGGTGCTGGGTTACTGTAGTAGGGAGCGGCAGGACTAAGGGAAGGATTTTTGTGAAGTTTGCCAAGCACCACATGGAAAGCCCACAACAGGCTCCGAGCACTATCCTGGTGTGGGGCCATCCGCCTTGTTATTCTTGGCTTTCTCCCTTTCAGGTTTGTTTTCATCGTACTTGGGAACGCACCTTGTCGCATCTGTCTGCACTTAACATGACAGCATCTTTTAAAAGCCCCCCTTTTGTATCAGTTATGAGTCTCACAGCCTCAAATGGCCTACGGCAGAGGGAGCTGCACAAACAGACCAGCTCCAGTGCCACTGACACAAAGGTAGTCAGCCGAAGAGTAAACCGAGGAGATGTACACCGACCACTGAGTTATTATTATTATTATTATTATTTTTGAAACAGACTAGAAAGTTGATGGAAGAGAATTATGTTTCTACTTCATTTTTGTATTTTATATTACTTATGACATATTTATATTTATATATACTATACTTACACATGGTCCTGTGAACTTAGTGAAAAAAATAATTGGAGAGTAAGAAGGTATGTAGTGCCAACTGCAAAGAAATGAGCAGATTCTAGGATAATTGAGCTATGTGGGAACTGTATGACTTGAGGAATATATGAACATCTAATTATGAAGAGATTCAAGATAATAATATAACCTCAGGTTAGAGGTGATGCTTGAAAATGAATTGTCAGAAATCTACATTATTGTTGAGGCACATAATGCTGCCTCCTTGGATCCTTTTTAAAAGTTTTAATTATTTTTAAATCTTTCACTCCTAATCTTTATTGTGAAACTGAATTTATCTTAGACTTACTTTAATGTTTGTTTTATTATGAAAATTGCAAATTATGTTTAACGTTTGAAATCTTGAGGTGAATATTAAATGAAATATTAATTCTGTGGTGTTTTTTCCTCTTATAAATTTCAGGATGTTATTTCTGTTTTGTCCTCCAAAATTTTCTCTCCATTTGCATTTTTCTCATGCTTTCTAGAACTCCTCGTGTTCTCCAGGAGTTTGACGTCCCTCCCAAATTAGCCCTCCCAGTAATGGGCCCTATCCCGGACCTTTCTGCATTAACCTCTGTTTTATTTTTGTAATGCCAGTTCATGGTGATGTTTCTCTGTTACTGAAGCAGAGCAAAATGCCCCCAAACAGTGTTCATTTACATGCAAATCTTTCTGCACAGCCCAATGCCTACTAAATTGGCATCATTGCCAGGTGAAGTGATGAGACCCAAATTGAGACTACGGCTCAAAGGCTCTGCTAATCTTGGAGCTGCATTTCCAAATCTGTCTCTTCATACCACTGTGCAATGAGGTGCAGTGGCTAATTGGTTTGAAAACATTGTTCTCTGATGTTTTTTTCTCCATTCTGGGGCAGGGCAGGGAGTTATAAGTGTGCATTCATGATGCAGAAGTTGATGCTTGAGGTGAATTTCTGTATGCTTGAAAGACTAGAAATCTATGTGTGTATGTGACTGACAGGGCAGTGTGGTCTCAGAGACAGTCTCTGTATGAGATGCCATAGCTGGTGGCATTTATGTGGTGGTTTTTTGTATTCCAGTAGCTTTTCCAGATGTTTTCCTCTCTTCTTTTACTTTACTGTGGTCTCAGCATTTTTTATCAAATAGATTCTGTGATTCCTTTAAAGCTGCATTTATTATTATTTTATTATTATTATTATTATTATTATTATTATTATTATTATTATTACTGTTATCATGTGGATGTATTGTATGTGATGTGTGTAGGGAGAGTTGGATCAGAGAATAATTTTCTGAAGTCTCTTCTTATCCTACCTTTATGTAGGTTCTGGGTACTGAACTTGGATCTCTCACCTTGCCCTGCCGGGGGGGCTTTACTCAATGAGCTATCTCCCCAGCTCTGACTCTGCATTTTCTTATGTCCGCATACAGTACTTGTCCTGTGAGTTGGGACTGTGACATCCCAGGCTCCACAGGAGCCCTCATTCCTTGGATCCTAGTGGCTATCTGTTTCCCTGTCAAACCTGTCTATGTTGATTATTCATCATTATAATGTGAAATCCTTCAAACAGGATGTAGCACTGTAGTCTCAGCTACAGATACAGCAGCAGGATTGGGCAGCAAGATTGCTCAAGCCCAAGAGATCGCCCTGGATCCACCTGGGGAAAAAAAAGCAGTAACATCTGATTCTTTAAAAAAATAAAATCGAGGGCTGGTGAGATGGCTCAGTGGGAAAGAGCACTGACTGCTCTTCCGAAGGTCCTGAGTTCGGATCCCAGCAACCACATGGTGGCTCACAACCACCCATAATGAGATCCGACTCCCTCTTCTGGTGTGTCTGAAGACAGCTACAGTGAATTATGCCAGAGCAAGCGGGGCCTGGAGTGAGTCAGGTAGGAGTGAGCCAGGCCGGAGCTAGGCCAGAGTGAACGGTCCTGAGTTCAATTCCCAGCAGCCACACACATGATGGCTTACAGCCATCTGTATAGTTACAGTGTACTCATACACATAAAATAAATAAATAAATAAATAAAACAAAACCCCAAAACAAAACAAAACAAAAAAATCAAAATAATCACTGTCTTCCACAATGCAAAAATTAAAGCACTTCCTAAACCTTATACAGATTTTCCAGTGATGTGATTATATACTGACGAATGCTGAGTTTTTTAAATCAAACTTATGAATTAATTTGGAATGTAAATGAAGTTATCTGCAGCTAATTGAGGCACTACTGTAGATATGTATCAATCTGCATGAAAATGCTGAACTTGAGGTCAAATCACATGTCCAACGTCCATTATGAAAAATCACTCGGAAAAATTTGATTCTGCTGTGAATTACTTACGAATTTATGTTTATACACACGTTGGTATGAAATAATGCTTTTCTATACATTTATTCACGCATCCCTTCACACACACACACACACACACA
>NW_022196909.1:29065608-29085582 GCF_008632895.1 Mastomys coucha
CACACACACACACACACACACACACGGCACACGATCTATTATTGTCTGCTCTAGGGATCTTAAATGAAGAGAACAAATTCACGTATCTCACCTGCAAGAAAAATGGTTTTCCCTACGAGGGTGGGAGGATGTATTGAAGATGGGGTGTGAGACCTGCCATTTTTTTCTGAGGTATGGCACCTAGGCCCCTTGTTTGAACTGGTCATTTGGGCATCATTTATACGTTATTGTCATTTTATTGGCATTAACCTTATCTACCTTTCTAGACTAAAAACTCAACAGGGAATAAAGGCTTCCCAGTGCTTTGTGTGGACTTGTATGTTGATAAAACTTTGGAATTCTTGTCAGTAGAGTGACAGGCAGGGAATAGACTATCTGTGAAGCATAGCATGGAAGGTGAACTAATGTGCATATTTAGTCCATTACCACCCCCGCCTTTTTTTTTTTTTTGCCACAGACATAAGCTTTTTAAAAAGGTAACAAATAACCTTTGTTATTATGTAGCTGTTGTTGACATTTAAGCAGAACTCATTGTCTAGATTTCATTAGTGTTTTGTTTCACCTTCATTTGATTGTTGGGCAGGAGGAGGGTACCTATACTGATGCTGCCTCACCTCATTTCTCTCTTCCTCTTCATGCTCTAACCTGCCAATCACAAGCTGCCTCATCCTAGGGGGAGACATTTCCTTCCCCATCACGTCATAGCATGTAATAGGTCTTTCATTTCTTAGAGACAATGAGCGAGCCAGATGGTTGTGTTTTCCACAGTGTTGTTTGATCAGCCCATGTATAAGCAGAGAATGCCCTTTCATCTCTGCTTTGATAAAAGCTAATTTAGAAATTATTTAGAATTTATTTAGAAAATTTAAAGCTAATTTAGAATTTATTTAGAAAATAAAGGGGGGGGGTGTTACTTCTCAATGGTCTTTGTTTCATGAAGCAATGTAATTATTTGGTTTCCATTTGAGGTTCAAAGTAGGCGTCGAATATACATTTAAACCTAAAGATGGGTTGCTGTAGAGGTAGCTCAATGGTTACAAGCACTTGTTCTTCCAGAGGACTGGAGCCTAATTCCAGCTGGTTTACAGCCAATGGTGACTCTGGAAGATTTGACATTCTCTTCTGGGCTCTTTGGGCACAAGTATGGGTGGTGTGTGTGTGTGTGTGTGTGTGTGTGTGTATCTATATGCATATATATACATATATATGTATGTATATACATATATATATATAATTAAAAAATACAAATTTCAATCACATTTGGGTATGGAAGCTATATGGTGATTTTTATATCACCAGGCCATCCCATGTAGAGAAGTTCTTCACTCCTTTGAATATAACTTGGCAATTCATGATTTATATAAACAACATGAAAAAAAATGGAGAATAATGGGAGATTTGTGGCTGTGAAAAATTTTTAATTGGTTTCTTTGTTGTTAGATTCTCACAGCTTATTATCCCTTTAACTGATAACCTGAATGGTACAAGACCACCAATGAAGAAAATTATAAACCTTAATTTCTAAAATAAATTTTAGTTAGAATGGATATGGGATGCACACTTTCCTGTGCAGAGAGCTCAGCCTTTTATAGACATTATCAGTTCATCATATTTTATCCTACTTTGCTATTTAAATATCTATGAAAATGTGAAAGTATCTGTTATCAGAGTATGAAGATCAGTCTAAGGGGTCACAATGATTTCTTTCATTTCCCATGGTTGAAGATGTCTCATGTAAAGGAATAGAGCCATAAACTTAAACAGTCATTCACTATATATATAAACCTGACTTTCAATATCTGAGTCCCCACCCAGTTTTCAGTTTTAAGAGATATTAGTGGAGTCCTGATAATACTGTGAGGTACAGATATGTATGCTAATAATGGTTAGGGACTTTCCTAGGGACATCTTTGTCGGTTTTCTCCCCTTACTCATCTTTATTCATCAGTATTTGTGGATTCCCATCTTAGACACAAACTGCGCCAAATATTTGACAATGACCCCAGAAGCAATGGTATGAGGCACACTGATAGCCTAATGTCTCTGTTTGTCACCATTCAAAACATGTGGGCAGTACTACTCCCCTGTCTGGGGTCCCGAAGTGTCTAAGAGTAGAGAAAGCTGTCTCAACACCAAGCAGGCGTAAATGTGTTCTCTTTGTTCCTGGATGTGAACTGATGAACTGCCTACAGTTCCTGTCTTGACTTCCCTGCACCGGTGGACTGGAATCTGGAATTGTAAGCCAAGGAAAGCCTCCTTGCTCCTAAACCGCCTTTAATCATGATGTTTGACCACAGCATCGGGAAAGAAAGTAAGACCTACAGAAATCTTAGACTGCTTATAAGTGCAAGCAGAGGTTGCTTTTAGTACTTGCTGTTCTGTGATTGCTTTGATGGAAACATCTGAGCCCTGACACCATGCTAACCCTATGAGATGCTACCAGAAGAAGGCAACTCTTCCTTGAACTGGAATTGTTGACCTTGGAAACTTGTCACATTCTAAACTGAATTGGAGTCTGTGATGGGGACTGTTCCAAATACCTTCTAAGAACAACAGACATAGTTTGGATGGGTTAACCGCATCTTATTGTTAATTGAGACAAGGCCTTGCCCGAGCTCACCCAGTGTTTGCTGTGTAGTCCAGGTTACCCTGGACAACATCTTGGCATTTATATTATAAGGATTTATATTATAAGGATTTCTTCATTTTGCCTTTTATTATTAAGGGACATAAACCTGAGAGTACAGTAAGGGCGAATTTTTTCAGTCACCTGATGAATGTGCTAGGTTTTTAAGATCAAGTTGCTCTTGTTGCTTATCTCCCCCTGCAGGGCAATCCGAAGATACAAATTAATGGCTGGGAATATTGCTCAGTGGTAGAGCACTTGCCTAGCAATGTATAACTCCATTTTCAGTACATATGAATGTATGCGTATATACATGAGGAAAATCAATTCCTCAAAAGGGTATCCCACATATAAATTGTATGTTAAAATTCCAAGGACCCACATATAAATTGTATGTTAAAATTCCAAGGACGCTGTTACAACATGTGCCGTAGGCAATGAAAAGGGACTCACTGGCATAGCAACTTCCTGTTTCAGGAAAGAGGCAGGCTAAGTAAGACCATACTCTGGATGGCACTTGAGATCGCGTACGTCAGGGGGTAGCCCCCAGAAGAATGATTGCTGTACCTGCTGTATAACGGTTGCATTGAGTAGCTCATCCACACACGTGTTCAATGAGAGAGTGGAGATAAGCATTTTGTTCACACACATGTTCCATGAAAGGGCGGAGATACTTAAGCATTTTGTTTAAGTATTATGGTGTAGAAACCGCATCTTAGATTCATCTTTGATTATACAAATAAGATGGTTTTGAAGAAAGCAGGACTCCATCTATAATAAATGAGGCTCTGGGGGTCTAGAGGGATTCAGACTTGAGGATGTTTAATAATGCAGAAGTCTTTCAGCACAACGCAGGCTTTTTAGTAGTCCCCTGATCACACTTGCCCTCCCTGACCCCTTTAGGCAAGCATCTGCTTAATTGTCAGAGCACACAGGTGGCTTGTGACTCAGTACACAACGGCAGTAGAAACTCTTGCCTGGTTCAGCATCAGTTGGTGTGGTTAATGGCTCCTACTCATCAATCACTCTGCTCACTCATAACTTTATGGCCTATCCTCTGGACCCGGCCAGCTCCAAGCACGTCCCACTAGTCCCAGGTCGGATGTATAATCTTTAGATACCCTTTGACACTGACGGTCTAGCATTGTTTGCCCAGCACTAATTTAGAGTGAATATTTTACCTGTTGCTTCAACTCCACATCTTCAGGAGGTAAAGATCTTCCCGGAAACTATACATTTCTGGCCTCACTCATTGCTGGGCTTTGCCTCTGGGCCACAGGAGTTATTTGTAGGACTAACGTCACCCCGAGAAGCCCGTGGAGTCTTTGGGAATTTGGTAGGCAAGAAGGCAGTTCTCAAACTCATAGTACGGTGAATGCCTTCCTAAAGACTGGGGCCTTGATCTCAGCCTTTACAAAAATCTGCTTAGGGGCTTGGGGTTTTAAACTTCTGCCAGGAATGATATTGATTAAGTGTTTTCTGCCTCGCCCATTTGCTCTCCTTCTGCTCAGTGCTGCAGTGAAATCATGGCTTGTGCCCTGGGAATGACTAAGGCAATGAATCCAGTGCTCATGACTTCAATACATTATTGAGAAGAAAGCACAGACGGACTGCAAAAGGGAGAAGTCATTCAAGCTAGCTCACATACTTGATAATTAATAAATAAAATAAAACAGAGGAAAGGAACAGCAAACGCAGGGGTAGCCAAACTAAATTTTGACTGAAATGTATAGTATGAAATTCATCCCTTTTTTAATGTTTAAAAATTCTCCGACTGGCACCAAAAGGACATCTTTGTGTATTTGAGATAGCTGACTGGAAATTCAGTGACAACATGCTGGGCGAATGGGTTTACCTATAGTCCACGTTGGATCCAGTTTAAATTGCTAGTCAAGGTAGTGCAGGCACTCCTGTTTCTTGAACAGGAGTTAAGGTTCAGGAGCTGGGCTGTGCCTTAGAAGTTTCAAGATAACTAAAGCATGACTCTTGCTTTCAAGGGACACCCTCAGTTCTTCTAGGTGGAAGGAAGTCAGAATGGCTTAAGAGAGGTGATGCCTCAGCCAGCTGGAAGTCCTGGAAGATTAACAGAGTATGCCTCTGGAGGAGGCATGCCAGGTGTGTGCAGAGGCTGTGGGAACAGAGAAAGTGGGAGGAGAGGAAGGATGGGTTGAATTCTTAGCAGTGAGGAAGCACAGCATGACTCTTGATTAGGGACAGAAGAGTGAGCTTGGGCAGGCTAACCCCTGAGAGCCACAGTGCTGGTGTTGGCTAAATGGATGTAGCAATCCCCACCTTCCAGATTGGTTGTTAGTTTGAGGTCCATAAACGTATGCTTCCTAGGATAGTAAATGGTCAGCAAATGAAAGAGATGATTGCAATATCACTACTGATCGAAACACCCCACACACCCTCCGTGCGTTCTCTTCCTGTCCCTCCCACACTGCTGTTTGAGCACATAACCAAAGTAAGCCCAAAGAATTAAGTAGTTTTTAAATGCTCCACCAACAGTCGTTTCTCCGATAATTACTACCATTGCCACATTAATCTGTATTTGAGATGCCAACCGATTGAAGTGCTCAAAAATTTGTAACTTTGTCTGTCAGACAGAAGGAAGGGGAGAGAAACATTTGGATATTATCAGAATTGTTGGCTTACTAGTGGAAAGAATGTTGGTCCAGTGTCAGGCATTCAAGTAAATATAAAGCATGGAGAATTTTAATTCTGGGATAAGATAACCGACTTCCTGCTTGGCTGTATCATTCTGTGCTCACCCAAGGGATAAGAAAGATGATGTCAACTAAGTAAATAACCATAAGCTTATACATAGGAATGCTAAGTAATAAAATAATAATGTTCCTCTCCCTGGATGCCAGCAGGTTGGTTCTGATGCCAAGACTCAATAAAACAGCCCAAGAGGGAATTCTTTACACACTTTCGATTTTGGTTAATATCGGTGAACCAAAAGTCTTCCTGACTCCCATAGTTTTGTTCCGTACTTTGTCAGCTTTGCTTTAACATTAATTACGAACAGTCAAATCACCCCAGAAAGTAGACACTACCCTGTGGGGGCTTCTTTTTTCACCCCTATATAGATGCTGTAACATAAACAAACAAAAAGAAATACAACTTCAGGTCCAAACCCAAAACAAGTTGTCTGTAACCTGGAACATAACGTGCTGCTCTTCTGTAAAACACGCATCGCTTTATTTCCTGAGAGAAAGGGGCATTCTAAAAGAAATGTGGGGATTGAGGCTGGTCCTCATCCAGGTTACCTCACATCCCCTCGGCTACAGCTCCCTGCTTCTCATCAGGAGGCACATTCAATTCTATCTACAGTGTGAAGGCTTTAGGAAAAAAAAAAAAATTGAACACTTATGCAACCATCTTTGCCTGAGCTGGGGGAGCTTCGTGTTTGTGCTCGCTCTCTCCGGCAGGTCTTGAGCATTATTGGGTGTTAATGACTACCCTTCCAATTATACCTCAGAGTCTTGGGAACAACTAGTTAACTTCTCTATGTCTTACCTGGTCCTCTGGAGACATTTGTGATCTTTTTTTTTTCTCCCCCTTCCTTGGACTTTTCTAAACATACACATAAAGTTTTACCTAGTTTGATGTCTCCTAGATCTCAGATCTTGGATTTGTCATCGACGTTCCTTCCACACCCATGGCAGTGTTGGCAGCAGGCTGAGCCATAGCTTAGCCCAGATATGTGTGTGTATGATGCTACTGAACATTCTTCTGAAAAGTGGTTTCCTATGCACAGCTTGTACCCATAAATCACCCTTCTAATCCCTACCCCACTATAGTCAGAAGAACATCCAGGAAATAAAGTTGGAAGCGTAAATCTTGCCTCCAGAATGTATAAATATAGATTTTTCTTTGCTCTCCTAAGTGGTATGAGTTATCAGTGCTTTAACTTCATGGCGCAGGTTCTAGATGAAGTAGATTAAGAGCATCTTAGAGACTTGTACCTAGATTTCAAGAAGCTCTTAGTGGAAGACAAATGATACCTTGGTTGTATGGAGGTTCCATAATCAAATGAGTTACTGGTGTATTGCACTGGCCCCACTCTCCCTCAATATGTGACGTGTGAGCATCACCCCGAGCTTTAAGGATTGCACTGATAACACATTGTCTCGATTCTACTTGACTGTATAACTGAGGAGCAACATCCTCCTTGCCCATCTTCTTCTCAGTCACTTCTCTTGCTGGTCCCTCCTTCCCTTGTCTCAAGTAGTAACTGTTCCCAGCCCTGTACCATAGCTGTAGACACCGTACACTGGTCAGTAAAGGGGCATCATAATCATGCAGCCCTTCGAATACACAGGAGACTTCTGGGGACTTGGGTTTACTCTCTGGAGAAGTTCTTCACAACATTATTTGTTTTCTTGGGTTAAGCAAGAGTCTGAGAGCCATGCTCTTATCTGAGGGAAATTCACTAATGTTTTTGAGAGGTAAAGATAGTGACCTGATCAAAGTCATGTTCCTTAGTTCCTCAGAGGCTATTTAATAATTCTGGATGGTTTGAATTTGATTAAAGCAAACGGAAGCCAGCCAATGGGGGGGTTTTTAAGCTGGAGGGTGATATGAACCCAGGTTAACAAAAAGAGCAATCTAGAGAAAAGAAGACGGTAAGCATGACTGTCTGTGTTCAGTGATGTTAAGCTTCCACTGGAGGGTCCAGGAAAGAATAAAAAAAGATACAGCCATGATATAGTAGCCATGGAAGTAGGAGGGGGCTGGGCAGGTTTCAGAAGACTTGAGATAAAGGGATAAGATGGGTAGAGACCAAAGGATTAGGGATGGAGGTGACCAGTTCAAGTTCCATATTTCCTATTGTTAGAAGTCTTAGCTAGGGGTCGCCCTCATAGATTCCTAGGAGTTTCCATTGTCCTAGGTTTCTATCTCCTTCCAGAGATGGCCCACCCCCAATTCCAGCTCTCTCTCCCTCTGTCCTCTCCACACTCCATCCCTCCTCCTCTTCTTTCTACTTCCTCTCCAACCCAGTTCCCTCTCTCCACACCCCTCCCCCATGTCTATTCTTGTGGAAGAGCAAAACAAGGATTGAAGGACCCAGAGAGGTCAAGGATAATATAAGAAAACCTACAGACTCAACTATCGGGAGACCCTAGGGGCCCGCAGAGACTGAGCCACCCACCAGAGAGCACGTATGGGATAGAACTAGGCCCTGTACACATGCGTAACTAATGTGCAGCTTGGCCTTCATGTGACAGGGCTCCCCTTCTTTGAGGAGAAAGTGAGGGAGATAGGAAAGGATGTGAGAGGGAGGGCCTGGGAGGAGAGGACGGGGAGGGGAAGCCGCAATCAAGATATAAAGTAAATAATTAAATTAATTTAAAAAAAATAGAGTAGAGGTGAATGAACAGAGCATCCCAAGGATAATTAATGCTCAGGATTCAGAAGGCGGAAATGCTCTCGTGTTTGGGCATCCTCCAAAACAGGATGCATTTCAAGGTCAACGGGCTTGAATTTACTTTTGCTAAGAGTTTGGTATAAAAAAATATAAACGTAAAGATACAGTCAATAGAGATATTCAGGAAGCAGATCGTCCAGCTCTGAAGGTCAGGAGGAAGAGCAGCATCAGGGCAATCAGACTGCTGAGATGGCACACCCACAAACTTCCTTAATCCCCATACAGTGTATGTTTTTTAAAAGGCAAGCCAACCATTTGTTTAAAAAGCATTTTCCTAGTTTATGCTGTCATTTTATTACTTTCCCCTCTTAACCACATCCCCATGGCCATGTCTGGTTTCCCAGGATTTCATTCTTAAACTTCAACTCATTGATTTTATTTTCTTTTGTCTGAAAGAAGCACACATTCAAAGCATGGTATCTGCATCCAGAATTTTGCAACATCCTTATAGTTTTTTTCACGTAAGCCACTGCTATGTTCTCAAATCTATCTGACTTACTTTATCAAGAGGAGAAGGGTCTTGAATCCTTACTGGTTTCTAGAAACGATTCCTGCAGATAGAGTCACCCATTTGCATTCCTATTCATCGACATTGTAAAGTGTGGTTTATGATGCTCCTCCTTATTCATCGGGGTCCTTTGCCATAACAACCTAAGTGACCTTGAGCAAGCCACTACCCTTACTGTCCCCTCTATACTAATAATACAATCTTCTAGATTCAAGGTGGCCTTAAGACCTATGAAGAATAAGTCTGAACAAACTTAGGGATCAGGATGAGGGAAGGCCGTTAAAAAGTTTCAGCTCTTTGGAGGAACCATATCTTATTAAATTATTCAGGATGTAATAAAGGGGACTTTATAAGATCTTTCCCTCATCTTTCTACATACACTAAAAGACCTAAATTGCGGCTAAAATGGAGAAATGAAGGTTAGGAACATTCCCAGAAGCGATAAGCGGGTGCTGGCTGCGTTCTACTGGAAAATTCTATCAATTTTTTTTTTTTTTTTTAAGAAAAGAAGAGGGACTTATATAAAAAAATGAAGGAAAAGGAAATTGCCTGTGCAGATGTGAGACGCCATCTGTGTTTCTGGATCTCTTCCACACTCCACACCTTCAGTAAAAGAAATTGTTGATTGAAAGCTCAGATTTTGCTGGCTAGCTTGGTAGAAGCTTCTTCCTGCGTGTAGCTTATCAGGGATTTTAAAAATAGATGGCTCTGAATGAGGGAGTTAATTTTTAGCCCCATTGTGCTGGCCTCTGTAACTCAGGAAGCCCGTCATTAGTGACCCCACACTTCCATTCCCACCCAAAGCGATTAATAATACGGAGAACTTACAAGGTGCCCGCCAAACCCTGGGCCCTCTGCATCAGCTCAGGCTTCCGACTGTAAATAGCCTCCGATTGAAGCTTAAGTCTATGTAATTTCTTGGCCTGGAGCAGAGTCCTGGGTGGTGACTTTGAGGAACGGAGCCATTGGTGTAACCGCAAATAGGCAATGCCATGGAGTTAGAGACACGTGGCTCCATTTCATATTTCTTGTTTCTTTCTGATCTTAATGCTGTCAGTGCCCAGTCTGTACTAAGGCCCAGGCCCAGGCCCCCTGTGGTCTCTGTTACCCAACCCCTCACCATGACTTAAGTAGAACTATCTCTCATCTCGGCATAACTCTTTACCCTGATCTTATCTCTAGTGATGGAATAAAATATTTGCTTTAAATTTGAACTCACTTTCTCTACTTCGATGTAAAATAGGCTTCACTGTGTTTCCTAATCTTAAATGTTCTGAGCATTATATCTTTATATGTATCTATTGGGCATGTTACATTCCCTGCCCCCATTCACCCTCTGACTGCTCTATATCCCACACCTCCTCCCTATCCCCTGTCTCCATGTGGGTGCCCCCCCCCACCCAACCTGACCTCTAAAATCCCTGGGGCCTCCAGTTTCTTGAGGGTTAGGTGCATCATCTCTGAATAAACACAGACCCAGAAATCCTCTACTATATGTGTGTTGAGGACCTCGTATCAGCTGGTGCACACTGTCTGGTGGTCCAGTGTCTGAGAGATCTCGGGGGTCCAGATTAATTGAGACTACTGGTCCTCCTACAGGATCACCCTTCTCCTTAGCTTCTTCCAGCTTTTCCTTAATTCAACAACAGGGGTCAGCTGCTTCTGTCCATTGGCTGGGTGCAAATATCTGCATCTGACTCTGTCAGCTGCTTGTTGGGTCTTTCGGAGGGCAATAATGATAGGTCCCTTTTTGTGAACACTCCATAGCCTCAGTAATAATGTCAGGCCTTGGGACCTCCCCTTGAATTGGATCCCACTTAGGCCTGTCACTGAACCTTCTTTTCCTTAGGCTCCTCTCCATTTCCATCCCTGTAATTCTTTCAGACAGGAACAATTATGGGTCAGAGTTGTGACTGTGGGATGGCAACCCCATTCCTCACTTGATGCTCTGTCTTCCTGCTGGAAGTGGGCTCTATGAGTTCCCTCTCCCTACTACTGTCTGGCATTTCATCTAAGGTCCCTCCTTTTGAGTCCTGAGAGTCTCTTACCTCACAGGTCTCTGGTGCATTCTGGAGCCCCCCCCCAAACCTCCTATTTCCTGAGGTTGCCTGTTTGGTGTTTATTTTTAGAAGAATTCCAGGGAGAAACAACTATGGGCCTTGCTCTATTTAACTGTGGATGGATCTGACACTCCAGATATCAGTAGCTCAGAGACTTTCTCTCTCTTTCTCTCCCTCTCTCCCTTTTTCCCTCCCTCTCTCTCTCTCCCTCTCTCTCTCAGCTCAAGTAGCCACTTCAGGAGCTGAATGAACTCCTAAGTACCTAATGAAGGAGGTTGAGTGCCGCGTATTTTTAGAATTAATGCATCCAGTACTGACAATGTTCTAAAGTAGCTTGATTCTTAAATGTGTGGCTTAAATGGATTCTTAAATGAATTTCTTGGGTCTGGAAAAGGTAGCTCAGCACTTAAGAGTATGTCCTGCCCTTGCAGAGGGGCTCAAGTTTGTTTTTGTAGTAACTGTGCGGGGCAGCTCACAACTGTGATTCTACTTTCAGAGGTTCTGATACCCTCTTCTGGCCTCTGCAGGCGACTGAACTCATGTGCACACACTCCACATATACACACACATACACACACACACACACACACACACACACACACACACATTTAAAAGCTACACACAAATGTTAAATTAAAGAAATCTAGCTGAAGAGCTACTGACATTTGATAGCTGATAGGAGAGGGACTCTTTATGGATGTGTCCCTGATAGGCCAGCTACACCCCAATGGGAAGCCACACATACAAGCGTACGTGGGCAGCACAAATTGGACTAGATATGTTTGCAAAACAAAACATAAAGATAAAAACAAGCTATGTGTAGGGGACAGTTATAAGGTGAGTTGGGGGAAGGGGATAAATATGACCTAAGTATAAAATCCATAAAGAACTAAAATTGAAGAGGAAGGAAGTTGGGAGATAGGTTAGAGATTAGGGTCTAGAAGCAAACAGGGGTCATTATATAGAGACACAGATGGCGGCAATCTACTATCTGAGTGGTCTCCGAAGAAACCAAACTCGACCCCTAACTTGATCTAGATTTTATAACTTGGTCTGGAATACGTAGCCTCCAGAATCGTAAAGCTGTAAGCTTCTATCATCCAAGACATGCAAAGTATGTCGCTTCATGACGGCATCCATAGTCACCCAGTACAGCTGAATTTAAGAAAAGAAGAGAGTCCTTAACAATTTGGAAGGAGAGATGTAATGGTTCTCTTGTTCTCTTTCTCTAAAGGCTTCATTAGTAGTAAGAACGTAGTTGGTGCTTGTTGCATACATAGCCCCAGGGGGAACAGGGAAACTTGTGAGTGTTTTTCTGAGTACATCCTCAGGCAGGCGCAGTTCTGTTCTAGGGTATGACTTCGACTCCTGGAGTAAATTTTCTTACCTCTTCACTACTATTTGCTAATGACCCCACTAAGCCAATCTTGGGGTTCCTTGGGATTCTTCCATTGGATGCCAAACAGAACTTGGAAGGGGGGGCAGGCGGGTCTATATCAAGTTTGACCAAATGGTGGTGGTGTGGTTGAGTATGTCCTGAGTTCCCCTTTTCGCTGCCCAAGGATGCTTTAGTTGCAATAGCTAGCATCTTTCAAAGGGCAACAGAAACACACACACACAAGAGAGAGAGAGAGAGAGACAGAGACAGAGACAGAGACAGAGAGACAGAGAGACAGAGAGAGAGGCAGAGACAGAGACAGAGAGAGAGAGAACCCTTTTGCTGGTATCTCATCCCTGAGTGCTAGTCCTCACTAAGTCTACTGTCTACATCTCAGAGAAGAGACCTGTGGTGAGACGAGCACAGGGAGAGGGAAAATGTTGCCATAGACAGCTTAAACCTCCTTCGGCCACCATTATGATCTGCTCTTGGGAAGAGCAAGAGTGTTGTGGTTATGTTTTCCTGGTAAGAGTGAAGAATGACTACTTGGCACTGCTTTGATAATCTATACATCCAGGGGCAGTCGAGCCAAATAATCGTCTGTATTTGAATTAGGAAACCGTGTCATCATTTCCATTTCTTGACCTCGGTCCAAAATTCCTCAGGTGATGCAGGTTAACTCATGTAAAGACATACCAGAGTCGTGAGCAAACAGTGAGGCCAGCAGGCTTCGAACCGACTCAGTTCCTGCCCTCATTGTATTGAACATTTTGTCATTAGCTTATTTTTTTCTTGGAAACTTTCATCCCACTCTATGGATTCCAGTTTATTTTCTCCTGTGCTTCCACCCGCCCCCACATCATTTTTAAAAGAACACATCAACTAACTTTCTTTGCATTGTATTAGCTTTGGTAGGATTCTTGCTGATCTTCCATTGTTTTTAACCACAGCTTCTGGGACATTTGCTCATATTTTCATAAGAGGGGTATCAGCCAGCTGTCACCATGTGAGAGGATGGGGATCAGTATAGCAGAGGACTGAACTATGAAAAATGAAGATAGTATGCGTTGCTATTTACACTGAGAGACAAGGAGAATGCTTGTTCAAATATTGAAAGACACATAAGGAGTAAGAGACCTTAGTGTATCTCCAGATTTCCAAGTCAGAGTGCCAAATGGAAAGCACATGGAAGTCAGTTTTGTTTCAGTATAAGAAATTTAAAGAACCAATTTGAGCTATTAATGTGTAATAGTCTTTCCATTTTCTAGTAGGTCACGGCAGGCTGGTTTCTCCGTTGCAGCAACCAGAATAACAAAGACAAATTAGTTCTAATTCTCAGAGCTGTGGGGAGAACCAGGACCCAGTGAGCTAAACTACAGTGTAGAGGCCTTCTGAGGCAGGCTGCTGATTCTCCCTTCTCTCTCCCTGGGGTGTTTGCTGTCTTTGTGGGTGGTGTGTGTTCTAAGCTCTGAGGACTGGACTTGGCCCAGGCAAAATGTATCTCCTGGGAGTCAGGAAAGCCAGCAAGGCTTGCACTGATTGTCCAGGGTTAAGATAGCAAACTGGAGATTCCAGGGATCTAAAACACAATCAGCTCTCTCCACTGGATGCTTGCTGTGTCCTGAGCCTGCCTAGGAGGTTTCGGGCCTGGGTTGAATGATTCAGCAAAGCAGGGGGAATCTTCCGCGGGCTTCTGGTAGGAAACAAACTAGAGAAGCTGGCAGCAGGGAAGAGACTCAAATGCAGACTGAACTCTCTCCAAGACTCCAGACAACTTCTTGGTGGACACATAGGTAGGGTAAGAAGTCAAAAATTTCTGACACATAGAAAGAGAAGGGATAAGAGGAGGGGGGAAGGAGAGGAGATGAGTGAGTGAGTGAGTGAGTAAGGGAGGGAGGGAGGGAGAGAGGGAGAGAGGGAGGGAGAGGCAGAGAGATTACCTTTTGGGGGGAAACCCTGAAAAAATAAAGGAGATAAAGATGTACCAAGAGTTCAATTAAGATTCAGGGATTGTCACAGATTATAAAAAGAGGAAAACAAACACCAGAGGACATCCTAAAAATGCAGCCTATCCCTAGTGCCACAGACTTCCTGGGCTCTCAAGTGCTATACTGTCAGGGGACTCCTACTCTGGGGGAAGATCCTGTGCTGTTTCTGTGCCATCTCCATTGTGTAATAAGAACAGTTAGACAGACAGAAGGTAAAGCAGAGAGAATATAGCAGATGATGCAGATATGAAAGATAACTGGCAAGGACTTGGAGATACCTGTGATGAATTCACATGACCAAAGAAAGAGAAAATGGTCCGAGATGATGATCATCCTAAATTTAGAATCCATACGAAACAACCAACCGGGTAGTTCTTGAACTGAATGAAGTTGTGTTTAATGAAGTGTGGTGAGGTTGAGCACAACAGAATGTCTGACTAACAAACTGGAAAATATTAAGATTAAAGCCTGGGAGGAATGAGCTATTGTATAAAAGACATTAGGTTATGTAAAACGTTTAAGAAGAGGCAAAAATAAAACTCCCCAAGAAGAGTTTAGAACTCATGGTTTGAAGAATTCAGTCCAGGAAATTTTCAAAACCTCCCCAAAGATGCCTCTATGTAGGTTTCACACAGTTGACACAGCAGGATAAACACAATGTTTTCATTCAAAGTGTGTCTCACCAAAACATCAGTAGTTAGAAGATACGGAGATCTTCATGATGGCCAGAGCAAAGGTGGGGCTCATTCAGGTCCATGAGCAGGAATCCGAATGAGAACTGATTTTTCTTGGGATGGAAGATGACGAATCAAGTACTGAATGTTCAAAGAAACTTAACTGCCAGCTCTGCTAGAATGAATGCATCCAGGGAATCTGCATCCTCCAGTATGTAGAAAGAGAGGCTTGTGAGAAGGCTTAGCAGGTAAGCGCTTGCCATGTAAGCATGAAAACCAGAGTTCAAGTCCCTTGAACTCATGTAAAAGTTGGGCATGGTATTGTACAATCTGTGGTCCTAGTACTTCCATGACAAGATACAAAGTGGGAATAGGGAATTCACTGGAAGCCTATGGGACATGTAGCCTTACATGCAGTAGCAAATAACAAAGAAATTATCTGGCATAATGTGTCCACTTGTGCCCACCCATATGAATACACACACCCATACACACCACACATATCACACAGTTCCCATACATATACAAATAGGTACTACACAACACACGAACCACATATAACACACACACACATGCATACACACACTTATGTATATAAAGAGAAAGTGAAAGAGAAGTGAAAAAAAGTATTTTTAGAATAATTTTAGAAGTGAAAGATCATTCCTTAAAAAGACACCTGAAATATCTTTTTAATGCAGGTCTCATGAAGATGAATTTTTCAGTCATAGGGTTCTGTATGTAGCCCAGTAGTCGAGCCGTTGAATGGCTTACACAAAGCTGTAGGTTCACTTCCCAGTACTACAAGATTTTTTTTATTTGTTTTACATTTAGCATTGTGAGAACTGTTTTTTTTTTTTAAAGAGTGGATCATAAGGTGTTTTTTTTCTTCATTTTTAATATAATTGTGTGTATATAATGTGAGTGTGAGTGTGTGTGATTATATGTGTGTGTGTTTGCATGAATACTAAGGGTTTCAGTTTACTGAAAAACATCATTAAGACAGCACAAAGACATTCACAGAGTGAGAGAAGACATTCTTTACACATAGACCTGGCACATAATGATATAATGAAATCCTACAAATAAAGGTCCAGAAAAAAACACAGTGGAAAAAAAAGACATATTTCTCATAAGAAAACATCCAAATTGTCCATACATATAGGAGACCCACAACCTCATTAGTTGCCACACTAACATGGACTGTAGTTAAGTGTAATAATATGGCTATCTAGATGGGCTAAAATGAGGAAAGTAGAATATGATTAAAACGTGTACAAAATTCTTAAAGAACTAATAAAGTGTGTTTAAGATGCTCTGCATTAGGTAAGGTTGCAGAGCACATGTCATTCTTGTTATCTGGTGAGTAATGTGTTGGGAGTTTCCCTTTGAACACGTGCTGGCCGCATCTTCCACGCACATCCTCCAATAATTGTGCTTCCTTGTTAACCAAAGGTCATACTACAGTTTTGTCACAGCCTGATGTTTCAGTAGTGCAAGAGCCACATTCCTACTAATGGAACAATAGGCTAGTAACACAGAGGGCCCACCCAGCAGGATACTGAATATTGAATTTTTAGAAATGAATGCATATAAAGTACAGGTAATAATGTGAGTGACTGTTACAGATGTACTGTTGAGTGAAAGAGGCCAGACACAACAGACCATGCACTGAATGATCGTACACATGTACAGTTGCAGAGCAGAGCTATAGATACATTTGAAATAGGGATCGAGGTTATTCTTGAAATGGTGACGGTGGGCTTCCCTACCCACCTGCTCCTTAGTTTTACATATGGCTTACACAGCTGTTCAGTTGATGGGTCCCCACCATCTTGACATGCACCGTACTAAATATATACCATCTAGTTAAAAAAACTGAAGAAAGTCTAGAGAGCTAAATTTCGAGTTAGCAGACTAATTTCTATAAACTTTTGAGCCAGGGTATTGAATAATTACCATAGAAAGAATGTGTTTGGGTTGAGGTGAAGGGGAGTACACTAGGTGGTTTCAGGATCTTTAAATTTGAATTTCTCTCATTTCTTTAAAAAACTGTAGACTTTGAAAATGTCTGTCCATGCATTTCTGTCTTTGCCATTCAGGTCTGAGGGCTTAACCAACTTTGCTTGCTGCCAAGTTAGTTCACTTTCATTCCTGTTGAAACTTTCTTCCTCTCCTACCTGTAGACTTCTCACTGGATAAATCTGATGGACTCCTTTTGATCTCCAGTTATGTTTTTATACCCTGTGCTAAGAAATAATTTTCTTCCTACTCCTCTCCTACCCTATTCCCTCCCTCCATCCAGGTAGAGAGGGAAACTGGGGATCAAGTGTGGGGAAAAGCAGGGATTAGAGGGCTGGGAGAAAGAATGGAGATTGGTGTGTGTGTGGGGGGGGCGGTTATCTCTGGTAAGAATTGGAAACCTGGGATGGGGAGGTTCCCAAGAGTCTATGGGGATGACTCTAGGTGAGATTCCAAGCAGTGAGGGATGTAGATGCTGATGTGACCACATTCTGTACCCAGGCAGACCTTCCAGTGAAGGGATCATGTCACAAACCTACCTACAAGACCTCCTACCCCAAAATTGTCCTGCCTATAAGATAAGCAGGGGTAAAGATGGAACAGAGATTGAGGGGATGGCCAAAGAATAACTGGCCCAACTTGAGACCCATCCCATGGGAGAATAGCCAAACCCTGACACTATTAATGATAGTCTGCTATGCTTGTAGACAGGAGCCCAGCATAACTATCCTCTGAGAGGCTCCATCCAGCAGCTGATGGAAACAGATGCAGAGACCCACAGCCAAACATTAGATGGACTCGGGGAGTCTTGTGGAAGAGTGGATGGAAGTACTGAGGGAGTAAGAGGGGTCAAAGACATCATAAGAAGATCAACAGAGTCAGCTACCTTGGACTTGGGGTGGGGGAGCTCCCAGAGACTGAACCACCAACCAAAGAGTGTGCACGAGCTAGACCTAGGCCCCCTGCATATATGTAGTAGATGTGCAGCATGGTCTCCATGTGAGTCCCTTAGCAAATAGAGCAGGGATTGGATTTGACTCTGTTGTCTCCCTTTGGATTCCTCTCTCCTAGCTGGGCTGCCTTGTCTGACTTCAGTGGGAGAGGATGAGCTTAGTCCTGTCTGAGACTTGATATGTCACAGTGGGTTGGGACCCATGGAGGCACCTTCCCTTCTCAGAATAGAAAGGGAAGCGGGGATGGGGAGGGAGGTGTGGGGTGCGTGAGGGTGGGACTGGGAGGAGAGGAGGGGGGGCTTAGATTTGGATGTAAAGTGAATCAATACAAAAATAAAGGGGGGGGGAAAGAAATCATTTTCATAAGACTCTTCCCTGACTCCTGATTTAATTCCTGGTGTCCCACTTTTGATTCTCCCCCCCAACCCCCGATGATTCCTGAGATACAATGATGGTCACAATTCTGTCCTTGGGTCCTCGGTCTTCTTCCATATTGTGCCTTGCAACTGCTCCCAAATCTGTATCCGCCATTTACCTGTTGACTTTAAATCTATCTCTAAATGGGAATTCTTACTGAAGGTTTAGACCACATCTTCAGCTGCATCCCAGACAGATACACACCTGTTAAATTCTTGCCTGATTCCCTAACTTAGCATATGCTAAATTCTTTTCCTCACCACACATTCGATCCGTTCTTAGTTTTCCCTTTACTTGGAAATAGTGCGAACTACCTACTCCCCTGTCCCCCAGTCTACATCCGATTACTAGGTCTAGTCAGGCTTTCTTTCACCATGTACCCTACCTTGTCTTCTCTGTCTAATTGACTTCGCTTCAGTTTGACTTGGCCTTTGTTATTTCTTAAACAATTTTGGATAATTTCCAAAATTATCCGTCTTCTAATAGTCTAGCCAGCCAATCCATTCAGCGTATGGATTACAGTCCTGATTCCTCTTTTCAATGGATGCCGTTCCTTTGCCCGGTGACTTAGCAAACCCTTGCTCTTCTGAGGCTTGGCTAATGGGTTTCTTTGTAGGAGGCTAGGACTAGCCTTCACCCAACCCTTTCAGCATAACCCACGGTCACTCCCCTTGTGTCCCCGCTGCACAGTGCATGTGCTTTCAGCCAAGCCTTTCACATGTTTTATTGTATGCATTTGTGAGGCTGCAAGTATGCCTTATTTTCTTGCTATGTCCAGCACAGAAGCACGCCCAGCTTGAACATCGTAATTAATGACCGACTCATGCCCAGGAGAGTTGGGGATTTAGTCTGAATCTGTTTTCCAGTATCCCATTTTGAATTGCCTGAGAGTTTGCAGAAGGACCACTTTTGGATCGCATGTTTGATCTTTACCGGCTGAGGCCAGCGGATTCCCTTTATTACATAAGTCTGAGGGACATTAGATGCAGCTCTTACCATTGTTTAATTTCATACATTTTAAGTAGTAAGCACACGTGTGCTTAATATACATGACTCTGACATGAGACCTATTAAAGTTTGTTGACTAGTTGCTGGTCCTAAAGTGATCCATGGAAACATCATTATGAAGAGTTATATAAGGAATGAAATGAACAGGGGATGATGATTTTGTAAGAGGGCAATTGTTTTTCTGCTTACTCTGTGTGTCATGGTCTATTTCTCTTTAAATATTAAATAAGAAGAACTGAATAAAAACAATCACTGAGGCATTCACTTTTTGCAATGGTTCTAGGATATACAGATAGATACATAGTACATAATCAATTTTTTTCATTTTTGTTGTATACAGTTTCTAAAAATGATTGTCATGACTGTGTCTTAGTTGGCTTTTATTCGGTATTTATGAATGCTGAATAATATTTGGGAATAAATAAACCCTCAGATCTCTCTCATTCTCTCTCTCTCCCTGCCCCCCCCTCTCTCTCACACACACACACACACACATCTTCATTCAGACATGGCTAACACTCAATAGCATACAATCACCACATAAACAGAAATCTCATTCTGCTAAACTAAGGAACAAAATTGTTTTGACGCCCACCAGAGGGAAAGTTCTAGTGTCCATCTCATGATTTGAATTACGCATAAACCTGGGAAAAGCTGATGATTTGAAATAAAAAATATTTTATATCTTAGTTAAGGTTGATAGGTGAAGACTGGAAGAATTATTCTAGTTCTTGGTATAGGTTTAGAGAATGCTCATTTAGTATATTATATATATATATATGTATATATATATATATGTGCCACATATATATAAGTACATATATGTATTTATGTTTCAGGTCTCCCTCCCCATACACACACACACACACACACACACACATATATATGTATATATATATATATATATAT
>NW_022196909.1:29085592-29137691 GCF_008632895.1 Mastomys coucha
TATATATATATATATATATATATATATTCCCACTGAGCTTTGTGAAGGCAAATTCAAATGGATTCAGTGGGATAAATCTGATCTCCATAAATAAGACTTCCTATAAATTCTATTATAAACTTTTAGAACTTAACTCTCATACTTTAAACATAAATACATAAAAAGTAGCCCCTGTAACTTTAATTAATACTACAGTAGAAACTTTTTCTATTTCAAAACTGCCTTCTACTCTTGCTGTGTGTTCTTTGTGTTATCAATCGCCTGCCAAACCTTCTGCTCTGTTTGTACTGGCCTTAACATTCTCCTGATATTACTTTGCCTTCGGGTGCCATGTTTTTTGAGTGTTGGGTTTCTTGCTTATAGCATTTGCATTTGGCCAACTTTTAATTGCAACTTAACGACTAAAGAATGATTCAAATCATATGGCACACCGCAGACATGTGAAAGCCCATGAGGCTACACATTGAATTCAGGATGAAAATTCCCAGGAGACAACATATTTTTTTTTTCTCATAAAGGTATTTTCTAATAAACGGACAGAATTAGAAGTTCAGATGACCTGTGTGATAGGGACCTTTTGCATGACATGGTGAGCCTCTGTGCCATGATATGGGTAAACTGAGCCTGTTGTTCCATGTCCATCTGTGGGTTTGGGTGTAACTTTCTTACATGCCAAGACACAGTACTTCCTGTCTGCCTCCTGCCTTTACTTGTACACACCTTAGGTTAAGCCTCAGCGTATGCCACTCGAATAAAGATTTTTTCCTGCCTACAAAAAGCTGCCCTTGGAGCTCCCCGTTGACTTTGTTTCCCCTCACCTGAAATTGCAGACGGGTGATTAAATACTATAAGATTTGTTTATGTTTCCTCTACTTGGTGGCGAACTAGAGGAGATTTGTAATGTTTATTATTTTAATTCTCACACGAAAGTTTTTTTGGAGTGAGGAGAACAAAAAGACTATGAGGTGGAGAGGAAATGAGGTTACGTCTGAGTAATGTTTGATGCAAAGAAAACGCAGTCTGTTTATCAGCTGACGGGTTCAGAAGACCTGTAAGGCTTATGAATACAGATTTGATATCGACCTCTACAGTCCATGTAGTATTTCATATTTAACCTAAAATTATATATGTATGTGTCTATGTATACATATTTGAGAGATGCATGGGTAATTTAGAGAACATGATTTCTGGAAGAGTGATTGAACTCCAGTGAAAGACATCACTGGTGTAGAGAGAGTGGAAAACAGCTTGATCATCACTCCCGGGAAGACTGAGAGGGAGAACATGCCATTTTCTACAGACTCCTAAGAGTCTTGTTGATCATCGCGACTCTAAAACAAGAATAGTTACCCATGATATTTCGATGGTGCTCTTTCGTGACTGGCAGTCTGCTTGCAGGAGTGATTTCTTTTGACCCTTAACTTTTTTCTCTTCCTATTTTCGTTTGAGTACCACAATGCTATACAAAAGATAAAGCCCAGATTTCATTGGTTAAAGATAAGTTGCTCGTGGTATCATTTCCCTAGCATTCTACCGTTCCAAGATCAGCACGTGTGCTCCCTAACTGGCCTTGCGTGGGTATGCTTCCTTAGAACTGTGGTCCATCTTCCTTGTAGATTCTTGATGTCTGCATTCATCTCATGCATGAAGAGATTCTTCGGGAGGAACTGCTCAGGGAGGTGTCTGACCCATAACTAGAAATACCCAACATTGTGTCTCTCAAGTTGGAGTGCTGGCAAATGGCTATTTGTAATGGAAAAGAGACTGGGAAAACAGGCCTTCCATGAGCCCAGAAAATAAAGAGCAGCTTTGCTGAATACCTAGCTAGTCCATCAATAGTTATTTCCCTTTAATCTGTCATAAGGCTAGAGTAACCCACACCCTTACATAAATCATTGAGACAATAGCATATGGCTTTATTGATTATATAACCTTATTGATTATAAGGCCATCTAATTTTAAAGGTCCTTTTTGTTTTGATTACAACATTGAAAAGGCAGAAATTTCTAGCTCCACATGTTAGAAGGTGCCAAGGCTGAAGAATGGGTACGTAGTTAACCTGGGGTTAGACACATGGCTCCCAGGACTCATCTTGTCTCCACGCTTCGCAGGCATAAGAGGAGGCAGTCGTACTGCAGCCTTTCTGTATGGAGCCATAGGGTCACAGCTACCCCTGTGCTTAGTAGGGTAACATGCCTGGCTATGTATGCTGTGTATGGGCTTGCCGGCTAGAGTCATAGGTGCTGGTGGGATATAGAAGCTAAAGAAGTCGTATAGCTCATTCACAACTCAAGTGGGGTTTTAGCAGCTACACAATCTTTATTGAACGTCCTTCCTGCCTCCCTCATCTATTTTGTTTCTTTAGAGAAAGAAACATGTTTTTTTTGTTGTTGTTGGATTTATTTATTTATTTATTTATTTATTTATTTATTTATAATTGAAAGTTGCCTATGTCTGTATGTGTTTGTTTTCCAGGCAAACAATCTTGCCCTTTGTCTTACAGAAAGTCTCATCCATATGAAATAGGTGATATAATTACTGTCTTCTCCCATTCTTCACTCAGGAGCACTATATTCCCTGATTTAAGACATACCTCAGACATCACTGGTCCTAACTTGTTTCCTGATTACCCATGTGCGCCTAAAACTCATTTCCAGAGTGATATTCACATCTACCTCTTCTCTTAAGGTCTCAACAACACGATCTATCCAAGTTTACTCTGGGGGAACTAAGAGTTTATTGGGATTCTTTACAGAGCACAGGTGAGGGTATACTTGCCAGGGTTAACTTGTTCTTCCGCAAGAGGCTATACTTGAAAAACCTTTACCAGTGTGGACAAAGATTTCCCTGTAGCTGCATGGATGGAGAGTCCCAAGTCTTCCACTTAACACATTGTCAGGTGGTAAGGGGTCAGCTGCATACTCAAGCCCTGCTTCACTCCTCTGTGGAGGATGCTTGTAAGCCTCCAACAATCCCAGCTGGGCTTATCTTTTGCAAGGAGGACAGCTGAACTTTCCAAGATGGTGGTGGCTTGTCTCAGAGGACAGTCACTCCAGACACCATGTAATTCACTAAACGAAACCCTTTAAGAAATACATTTCCTCTGCCTTGTGGGGGTAACCTTACTGACATGGACAGAAAGTAAAACACAAACTGCTGACTAAAGGGAGCGAGTTAAAACTACTTTGTTCTAATTACGGATACTATAAAGGATTAGCGCCAATGAAGCTTATGTATATGATTGTACACAAAAATGCTGACCAATACTTGAAGCTATGTAAATGATATAAAAGCAAAGGCAAATGCAAATGTCCTTCAAGACTTTAAAAACAACTAATCCTGAATCTTATAAATTCTTAAAAATTCCCTAGACTCTGGGAATTTCAGTTATGTTTTACTAGTAATAAATATGTCCTGCATGTTTCCTTATGGAGTTCAAAGGGAAGAATTGCCATAGAAAATTCCAACTAATGTGTTAATAATATGTGATGTGGTGTTGAACACAAGGCAGATCCAGCACCACAGGCTTTAGAGAACCCGTTGTATTGAAACACATGAAACTCTAGTGTTGCAGATGTTGAAACACAAAAGCATAAAGGAGAGATAATTATCATACCCACGGAGAGAAGTGTTAACGGGCAAAAACAATGACCAGAAGGCAAAAAAACAAGGCTATTAAGTTTGAAATAAAAAAAACTCACGCATATCTGATGCTTCCAGAGCAGACGCAGAAGGAGCCTACCCCAGGGTTCATCCAGCTGCCTCTGTCATTTTGGTGTTTTAATGTATATGTATGCAGAGGAGAAAGATTATATTCAGTATATTACCAGATCAGCTCCCTTTAGAAGATCCCAGGATTTTAGATGAAAGCGTGATCCTTCTAGAATTTTCCATGTAAAAAATACCTGATGGGATTCAAAAGCCTTACAGATTGTTCATGCCTAAGCAGCCTCTTGATGGGATTCCCCGTGACATGGACTGTGTGAGATTTGACACTGTTGTACTCAGCCGAGTCATGCCAGTTGTACCTGTGACTTTATGCATATTAGATGCCTGAACATTCTTGAAAAACTACTGGCCACTGATAGACCTCTGTTGTATGCATTAGTGAAATCTCAGGCACACGTACACTAGTCCCCTCGTGGGTGCCATTTTATGTATTCCTGGCAGGGAAGCCTCCTTACCCCTAATTTTCACAGCCTCTCTGTCACTTTTCTGTTCTCACCAGCTGTAGGGATTGAAAGATAGCTTCTTCTATAGAGCCTAGAATATACATAGCCTTTTCTTTAATAGCTCTGACTCCTTGAGATTCTACCTTTTCAACCCAAAGCACTTATCATATTCTGCTTGTTTTCATCGGACTCTCAGTTTTGCCCTATTGTGAACTTAAATCGTATAATGCAACAAATGGAAAGAAACTTTTTTAGAGACATCGGGCGTACAATTTCACGTTCTTTATTACCTAGCACTTTTTACTTCACAGTGCTTCGAGTCCATCTTCAGCACTCTAACTTTCTAACTACCTTCCGTGAAAATCTGTGTTAGTGTTAGTCTTTCCGATAATGAACATGCTACAATGTTTTTGGTTACATAAATAGGAACCTCTCTTAATATGGGAAGTCTAGAACACTGTGATCAGGAAAAGCCCATTCACTCTCAGCTGATCTTGGTTACCTTGGCACGATGCTGGTTATTTTCAGAATGCTCAAAGCCTATGCGAGTATCAGGCACCCACCTATAAGCTTTTGTTGGAAAAAATGGGAGTTCTTCTGTCTTCTAATTTCTTGTCAGTGCTTCTCATTGCAGCAAAACAAGCCTGAATCTTGCCAATGAGAATTCTTTTGGGGTTCAGCTTCTAAGTAACTTGCAGGAAAGTATTGTAGAGGAGTGGGGCTAATGTTCAACTGATGAAATTATTTCAGAATGGAGAAATTCTATTACATCCATCTGAGTACCACCCCTTCCCCTTTATGTTTAGTAGTAATGCCCTGTAGCTGTAACACTCTTTGCAAACAGAGAGAATGGCCAAAAAGAGAACAATGAGTAGCCAGCACTCATTCCCCCAAAGTCCCACTGTACATTTTCAATGCTAAAGCACGAGTTATTCTGTTGTTGGTATCTAGTGTCATCAATTTCAACCCTTTGTAGATTTATTGCTTTGAAAAATAGTAGCACCAGTGTGTACAGAAAGGAAGATATTGCCAAATCTTCAATAAGTTTTTTTCTTCCTTCAATAAGAGCTGATTTGCTATCAGTTATAAAAAAAATTAAATAACAGGCTTTGGCTCACATTTACTGCTTGAATGACTTTAAATATGTCCCTTAATGTCTCTAGACTTTAACTTTCTTATCTGCAAAATGAAATGAGTAGCATCCACTTATCTTGGACATGTCATGTGACCAGATGAGCTGATTTTTGTCAGCGTCAGCCATTAGTACAGCGTCCCTTTCCTTTGTATTTGTTCTCTGATGTTTGCTCTAAGGGTTGGTTATGGTTTGCAAGGGGTTGAAAAGTGTGTGGTTTGATGCTTCCTTTGATTATGTTTGTTCAGAACAGTGTGTAAGCTTCCTAATATTTCCTAACTTCTGGCACCAATTCCCTAAAGTCTTGCATGAATCTAGACATTCTTGAATGACAAATAGTGACCCTTCATTATGTTTCCTCTTATGTGCATATCTGTTAATGAAGAATTTGTTTTGTATCCTTCCTAATTAAGGGCTGAGCAAGCATGCGCCCAAATATAGTTACACACTGGAATATGCAACACAACTCTTAAGATATTATTTCTCCCACACCAGCATGGTTAGAGTGACCAAATGTGAAGGCAGGAAGGTGATAGGAATTGACTTTATAGAAAGCTCCTGTCTCTTTCATTGAAACATTGATATAATTTTAAAACCAGGTTGTTATTCTGGTGTCAGGCCTTTGTAATCTTCTGGATTTTTTTTTTTTTTTTTGAGAGTGAAGCTAAGGAGCTACTAAAGCAGAGCCTCTCTGCACAAAACAATGGTGTAGAAAAGAAATATCAGATGCTGAAATAACTTGGGGGAAAGTAAGAAAAACAAACACACATGGAAAGTGGTAGGAAGAGTAAAAGAACTTTGGTATCACATTTAAACAGGAGCTTGTTGATGAGGCACCAGTGCTATATAGGAAGCATTGGTGCAGTGATTTGTAGCTGATTTCATTGGCTTGCTTAGCAGAGCAAAGGAAAGGTAGCTACCTATCACTCAGGAGGGCTAAAGATAAAAGGCCTCCATTCAGTTCTGCTTCTCTGAGTCTCCGAGATTAATAAGCCATGTACCCTGGAGGAGACAAGGTGATAACTCTCCCAAAGCTTTCTTATTTTTCAATCTCTAGCTTCTCCTTAAACCATCAGCTTCTTAGCTGGGTTTTAATAGAATCCATGGGTTTTTGTTTCAGGTCAATTCAAATAGATTTTCACTGACTCAATAAGATTCTGATGAGCCGGGGGAGGTTATTTCAGTATAGTCACTTCACAGTGCCCCTTCCTTCATTAACAGGGCTGTAGTTTCTCCTGCTAGTGACAGTAAGCTAATGTATGTTGTTCTATCAAAAAGTAAGAATTAATATATATTATAACTATATTCTAAACAAGTGTCTATATACCTACTCAGGTAAGTGTAGCTCTCCTCATCCCTTGTCTGAGAGGCTTGTTTTAAGCAAATAGAGTTACTACAGAGACAGAGACCTGCACCTTAGCTAAAATATCCAGCGTACTATTTGCAATTAACCAACATACCTCAATTCTTTAACATTTCCTAAAGCATTTTGATGTTTCTTTACTGAAGCTACTGCCATTTTTTTAAAGCTTTTTTTTTCTCACTGTTTGACATGTCATTTCATTTAGATCATCCATCAAGATTCTATCTTCTTGTAAAGTGATGATCTTCTTCATTAATCTTGTACCATTTACCACGTAAGCAACTCGAGGTCAGAGTGCCTTGCTTCTTATCATTCTCCAAAGCCCATGTCCCGTTACCTTGCCAGTAGCGTACTTAACTTAGATTGAACGGGGAGACCACAGTCATTGTGACTAAAGGATTAGGTTCTCAAGACTGAGTGGGCTCATTTGCATAGACTGATGATGTCCATCAATCCTCCACAAGGAGGTTCCTTTTCTGAGCTGGCAGCATTAACTGAATTAAAAGACCAAAGGAGGAAGAACAAACATTTCAATCATGATATAAATAATCCCTCACTTTGTACCATGATTTATGACTTCACAAATTCTTTGATACAGCCCCAGAAGATAGGCAGGCATTCACAGAGCTACTTAGTTTCCCACTCATGGAAACTAAGAATTAGTTGTTCTTAGATGTCAGGGGTCTTGGTTTGTAGATACTCTAACCAAGAAAACATTGCCACACTCCACAGACAATAGCAGCTGACCCTTGCTAAAGGGGACGATAACATTTGTACTACTTGGAAAAATATAGTGAGCACTCTTTGTGTCTGACTCAGCACGCTCCCTAAACTTGTAAACAGGGTTGGTTGTCCAGAACTCAGGAAACAGGTGGGTAGCTGACAGGGTAAAGGAGGGGAATACAATACCCTGAAGAGTTTGGTTCTAAGAACACATGAACTAATCATTTGATTGTGCACACAGTAGTGATGGGGCCAAATGTATTTCTTTTAAAACAAAAGTCTAAACACAGACCTTCCCATGTGAACATGACACAATAAATGTAGAAGCGAGGGTCAACCAGATGGATCAGTGGGTAAAGGTGCTTGCCACTTAAGCCTTATACCCAACCAAGTCGGATTCCTGGAGCCCACATGATGGAAGGAGAGAAGCAACTCTGACCTTCGCACACGTCTGAAAGAAAAAGAATGTGGTCTCTGCACAGTCCCAGAATAGCCATGTTAGTTCATGTGATGTTTCACTAGTCAGCGTGACTAGGAATATGATCACAGAACAAATTTCCTAGGATCTTAGAAAGCTTAGAAAGTTAGAGGAATGAAATATGTTACTGCACTGGATGCAGCAGGCAAGCAGCACAGTTTGGCAAGAAAAGAAGTCACTGGGAGGTTATGGAAAAGCCCTAGATAGACTGTAGTTTCCTAGGTTGTTGGACAATATGTGTGTCTTTGGGCAATCAGTTATCTTTTCCTATGAATTGTCTATCATTTGCCAGTTAGAGAGTGATTCCTTTGATCATAAGAACGGGTGGTGGCTAAGGTTGAACCCTCATATATTGTTTACTGTCTTCAATGGATGGTAAAGAGAAAGAAGCAACATGAAAGGTTTATTATCCAGAGACTCCCAAAGAATAGGAGAGCCAACTAAGAAGAAATTTGGTGTGGTGCTTGTGGTAGATCTGGTGCAGGACAGGGACAAAGGACCCAGCAACCATAACACTTTACGGACGATCCATTTTGAAGCAAGCCACTCTTGTTCTTCTGTCTTGAAGAGGAGGGAGATCCCATACTTTGTGACAAGACAGATAGATTCAGAGGGTGCTGTGCAATACACTATAAGCTAGACTCAGAGAAAAAGAGAACACTGTACCATCTCTCTTATACATAGAACTATGGAAAGGTAAATACCAAGGAACAGCCAAATGATACTGTGTAGAAGTGTTTATGAAGGAAGTAGGGAGATGACTGTTCAAAGGGATTTTCATTTATAAGATGGAAAAATTCTGGAGACTTAATTTATGACATTGTGACTATTATTAATTATAAAGTATATACATATATAGTACAATATAGAAACAGTTCTTAAATTATCTTACCGTAGTTTCACAAAAGTTTGTCTACAGTTAAGTACATATAAGAAATTATGTTGGGTGGTAGGTACGCCTTGAATTTGATTGTGGAAGCCATTTTACAGCTTACATGCATATCAGAACATCATGTTGTACACCTTGAATATTTGAATTCCTATCTGCCACTATAAGTGAATAAACTGGTCCTTTGCTTTGGGGAGACAGCGTTTAGATCAGCTAACTTTTCTAACTAGTCGTCGGAGTGGAAAAGCATCCAATCCAAGAGGACGCAGAGCTGGAAATGCAGGGCTTAGTGACTGTGACTAATTAGGCAACTTAATTAAGCTGTCAAGGGAGAATAAAGACAATCTCTCAGTCAGTTCCCACATTCCTGTACCCAGGAAAATGAACAAACCTGCCGTCTCTTGGGTCATCACATGCTTCCTGTTCCTAGTTGATGCTGCTGTAACCTCAAGTGCATTTTCCTAAGATGATGACGGTTCTACGGTGGGTGGGAAGCTTTGCCTCTTGCTTTTTTCTTCTCCACCTGTTCACATCACACTTATCTGTCAGATGCAATGTTTGGATTTTGTACTTCGATCGTAATAACATCATCCGATACCATAACAGTCATGGTCACTATTTTTGTTGTTGTTTAATGCTCATTCTAGTTTTACAATAGCAGAGATGTCGGCGCTGACATTTATTGGGATAGTCACAATGTAATCTGAAGTGCAGTAAGTACTTGTAATTGGAATAAAACAACATATGTCACTTATTATGTATGACAGTGACCTCACAGATAATCTCACATTCAACCCCACCACTGCCTGGTAATGTAAGCCTATAATCAAGACAGAAAAACTGAAGGCTGGAAAGAACGTGAGCAAGTTCAGGATACCATGAAGCTGAAGTGGATATGGATTATGTACCCACTTTCTTTTTGTCTCCTTTCACCAAGGGTTGTAATGACTAGTTACTTAGCCAGGACTTAGCTAACTAGTAGGATACTTATCCTGGGATAGGTGTTATAGTTTGTGCATCTGTGCATGCTTAGCTTTAATAGTATTTTTGCTTTGGGCAAAACAAAGTTTCATAAACACAAGGACAAGACAACTTTGAAACAGGCGGATATTAAGTAATTGCCCAGTGGGAAGATGTGGTTTACCTACTTGGTCTGTCTCCATCGATTCCAGGCATATTTGGCAAATGAAAGCAAGGAAGAGCTCTTTGTCCGAAACATGGCCTGCCAGAACTGCTCTAGGTCAAATTGTCAAAGCATCCTTTAGCATAAAAATGAAGAAACACACTTGGGTTTGTTTCATTGCTCTGTATAAGCTGGCCTGGTAACAGGTAGTTTGTGCAGAAGAAGTCTGGATCTTTCGAATTCTTAGACCTCATAAGTACTATTTGTACTTGGATACAGATACTCTGTTGTCCAACTGTATCAACCCTGTAAAGGTGAACTATATTTTACATTGTTTACTCATTTGCTAGTGTGGTTAGGTAGGGTTCTTGCTGGAAAATTATTGTATGCTGTGCTGTGGGTGGAAGCGTCTGGATTCTGTGTGCATTTCTGATGTCGTGGCTTGCTTTGTAAAGCCTTTATTGTTGTTCTAGGCAATCTGATTGTTTCATGGAGTTGGTGAACATCTTTTGATGCCATTTAACACTTAGTTACAAAGATGCATAGGAGATAGTGTTCATAGATACCCACCAGGGGTGAATACTGGTTACAGGGGCACTAGAACTTACACAGTAATCTTCACTCAAAACTAGAATAAAAAAATCGCAATCATAAAGTTAGGAACAAAGATGGGTGGTAGGCACATTCCAGTAATGTGGAAGTAACTGCAGATTGTAGAAATTTGGCCTCTTACACAGAATGAAGAAATACCAAGCGTGTTTCTCTTAACTAGGTCCCAGTGGGTCTTGAAGGCACTCCATTATTTTTCTGTTGGAAGATCTATTTTAACCATGTTTTGTGACTATCATTAAAGTTTATCTACTCAACTCTCCTTTGATACCAGATCCACTCACTGGAGACAGCACACGCTCTGTGCCATAGAAAGGGTTTTTATTCCACAGAGGACATAGAAGCCGATTGTGGTTTTCTTTCAATACTTTACAAGCATCCTTCCATCTTCTCAACAACATAATGTGTGTTTATGTGTGTGTATGTGCAGTAGAATACAAAAGGCGAGGGTGGCCGTATACTAATGAGAAAACACAAATAAATAGACTTTGAAAATATAGATTTTCAAAAACCAGCATCCCCTGTCTACTTATAATGGCCAACACTCTTGACGAGTCACATGGTGTCAGTTTACTATGAGGGACATGGAAGTTGTCTAGGCTATTTAATCTATCCCTGATCGCTTTAGGGATTTTAAGAACCTGTATGCTCCGTCTCTCTTCTTCTATTCTTTGTCACTCTGTGATCTCAAGTTCCCATTCCTCATTTACAAAAAATAAAAAATAAAAATAAAAAACACCCACGGATTCTTACAAAGAACAAAGCTCATGACAATACCCTACCCGTCTTTTCTGAAGCATTGTTTGCCTTGAAAATATTGAGTCAATTATATTTTATGTTCAGTTTTTACTGCCTGAGAAATTTCTTGGGACAGGCTAGTCTGCTTCCAGCATGATCTGCTTCCCAGTCAGCCTTTGCTATCTTAGTCAAAACAGTGTCTTCCTTTTTGTTTTCTTAATGGTCCACGTGTAGTGGGAATGATGAATGGTTCTATCACGTATCTCTGTCCTTTCACGCTTTTTGTGTCTGAAGTCCAACTTCTCTCCTTTAAATCTCCTCTTACACGCTTCCTTCCTACTTTATTAGATTTATTCCAATAAATAGCATCTGTGGGAAACCATGGAAGGTTCTAATACCTGTCCTAATGATGACTCGCATGGAAGATAAAAGCTACTGCTGGATTTTCTGCAGCCGTTTGATGGCTCAAGAAGCTATTCAAGTGCTATAGAGAGGTATTAAATGATGAATCTGAGAGCCAGACCCAGGATTTTCTGTCTGCAAGAGATGCCCTGCCTTTATTTTCACCGCTTCTATTTCATGAGATTAAAAACAACAGTGATCTTCTGAAACACCATTTCTCTTGGCCAGGTCTTTGGAGATGAGTTTTAACCTAAGGGAGTCTGCATGGATGCTAAATTTAATGTGGTTGTGATGGATGTATGCCACCTTCCCTATACTTCCTATAACACAAGAACATAATCTTCTGGGAAAACCCTGTTTTCCCAAGCAGTTGGGAACCTTTGAGCTGCTCAAATGTAGTTATGATGAATAATTCAGGTGACTTGTTGGAAATACAAGAGCTCTCCTCCATGCTATTGAGAGTCTGGAGTAGTACTTCAGTTCAATGTGAAATGGCCAAGTGGCCCCCGATAGCATCCCTTACCCATATGCACACCATGGCATTGTGGCTCTCTCTTCAAGCCTTTGAGAATGCATTGTGTTGCCACAGGAAGAAGGAATGAATCATAGAAGCATGGCCCTTGTCTAAGGTATTAGTAAAAATCAATGTAAAAAGCCACAGTTGTTAAACTCATTAGTAGATGGGTCGGGGGCAGTTCTACTGAGGTGGTGTAGAAGATTAGCCACTGAAGAGCCTCTCAGATTGGCTTGGTGGATCTGTGGTGTGAAATGGATATCCCCATCGGTCACGACGTTTTGCGTAATATCTAGCTTACAGATAGAGGAACTCCCACTTTTCTTAAATTTCAACACATTTTAAAATATTTACATTTTTTGACACAGGCTCTCTATTCTAGACTGGGCTTGAACTGTTTCTCTAACCTGGGAATATTCTGATCTTCCTGCCTCTGCACGGAAGGCTGGGATTATAGGTCTGTACCTCTGTGACCCATTTATACCCTTCTGGGGATCAGGTGTAGGTCTGTGTGAGTGCTATATGCACAGTACAAACAGAGGCGCATCTCCAGTCCATTCAAAACACCTTTATCCTGTATATTCCTTTCTGGTGTCCGAGAATACTTTTTATATCTTAATTTGGATGAATTTGCATTATGACACATATACTTATTCATTTATGCAATTCTGTGATCGCCACCAGGTATGTATGAGTTGATACTGCCCTATTGGCTGAACCACCAGTACTTCATTATATGAAAGGTGTAGAGTTACAATGGGGGTCATCGGTATTCGTCGGTTTACTCTGGAGTGATGAAGATATTAAGCATCTGGAATCTAGAGAGGCGCCTGGCTAGTGACTAAGGTGTGTTCATGGCTTGATGTCTCTGAGAAAGGATTGAGTTCTCATTGACCATCTCAGAGACAGTCAGGGTTACATAACCCTTCTCAGCACAAAACGTCCTGTTAAGTAAGTGGCCTCCAGATTTTGTTTTGGCGACAGTGGATCAATATCGCTGGGAGAATGAGCCAGCTTCCTCATGTGGTTCATGCCACAGTGTGTTCACAATCTCTCTCCATATGCACACCCCTCTGCTTGTTTTCCATTTGTTTTGCTCCTAGGAGATTAGTGTTTGGTTCTTTAGAGATATCTATTGGCAGCATCACTAGGGGTTTTACAACAAAGGAGGGAACCCTCACAGACAGAAGCATCCTTCCGACGAAAACAAATGAACCACACTGCTTGTAAAATGGGTGAGAGAGAATATTCTTAGTAATAGCTCGGGTTCGAGCTCCTTCCCAGTGACATGAATCTACGCACTGAATAATGGCCAGTCTGCTAACTCTACCCTCAAATTCTTGGCCTTTGCCTTTGAACACATTGTAATGATGTTCTCCCAGCTTGCTAGACAACAATTACTCGAGACACTCCTTTAAAAATTTCAGATTCCTTGTATCTTTTCTTTTTCTTAGATATTTTCTTTATTTACATTTCAAGTGTTATCCCCTTTCCTTGTTTCCCCTCTAAAAACCCCCTATCCTTTCTCCCTGCCCCCTGCTCACCCACCTACCCACTCCCACTTCCTGGTCCTGGCATTCCCCTACACTGGGGCATAGAACCTTGATAGGACCAAGGGCCTCTCCTCTCATTGATGACCAACTAGGACATCCTCTGCTACATATGCAGCTGGAGCCATGAGTTCCTCCGTGTGTGCTCTTTGGTTGGTGGTTTAATCCCTGGAAGCTCTGGGGGGGTACTGGTTAGTTCATATCGTTGTTTCTCCTGTGGGGCTGCAGATTCCTTGTATCTTATCCCAGATCATTAGAATTTGATTTTTTTCTCGAGATTATATTTTTTCAGGATTTTCATTGTTGCCCTATCTAAATAACGCCGCCCCATGGTATCTGTGTGCTCCCTCGTTTGCAACTCATGTTACTACTCGCACTGTGTGAAGTTGGGCAACTTTAACATTTTAAAAGCTTGATTCCCCTAAAACGGCACATCAAGGTTAAGTAAATGTATCATTCCTACTAGATTCCCTAACACAGGATAGCATAGCTTCAGCATTTTGTGTTCGTCCTACCCTGCTCTTGAGTATGAGTGTGGTGTGTGTGCATACGTGTTCTATTTGCAGTATGCGTATGTGTGTGTCTGTGTGTGTTGAGGTCAGAGGTTGACACTGTCTTCTGTTGTTTGTTTGTTTGTTTTGGAGCTGGCTTTTCAGGCAAGGCTTTATAATCAGCAAACCTCAGCGATCCCTGTGCCTTTGACATCATCATTGCCGGGGTGACAGGAGCCTGTCACCGTGCCCAGCTTTTACATGGACGTTGGACATCAGAAGTGAGGTCCTCATGCTTGCACAGCAGCATGTTAGCCATGCAGCCATCTCCCCAGCCTTTCTCCAGTACCATATCTGATTGCCTACCGGCACGCTCCCTACCATCATGCTCAGGGTCTCCAACTCCCTCCAGTAAGCCCAGAACAAGCTCTCTCCACATAGGCTGCCTTGATCCCGTGTTTTATCATGGCATGAGAAAAATAAGTAATACACAGCATGTCTTAGTCTGGGTTTCTATTCCTGCACAAACATCATGACCAAGAAGCAAGTTGGGGAGGAAAGGGTTTATTGAGCTTACACTTCCACATGGCTGTTGATCACCAGAGGAAGTCAGGACTGGAACTCAGGCAGGTCAGGAAGCAGGAGCTGATGCAGAGGCCATGGAGAGATGTTTCTTACTGGCTTGCTTCTCCTGGCTTGCTCAGCCTGCTCTCTTATAGAACCCAAGACTTCCAGCCCAGGGATGGCACCACCCACAAGGGACAATTGAGAAAATGCCCCACAGCTGGATCTCATGGAGGCACTTCCCCAACTGAAACTCCCTTCTGTGATAACTCCAGCCTGTGTCAAGTTGACACACAAAACCAGCCAGTACACAGCACCTACAGATAGAGCATGGTTCTCACACCCGGAAGACTTGTACCACCCGGGGAAGAACTCAATTTCCCTGCTCTAAGGTTTTATGCTGTCCTGACTTTATCTTGATCCTTAGTAAAAGCTACAATAGGGCCCAAAGTGGCTGGAGATTGATGATTTCACCCCACTGGTAAAGTTTATAAAACTTTTAATCCTGTGCAATCTTGAAAAAAAAAGTCTGTCTGTTGAATTTAAGCACGAGTCTTATTTCATAACAATTCAAACAGGGATTGATGAATAGTGTTTAATAGTGTATACTGTTCTAAAAGCCAAATTGCTCATGTCTAGGAAAACGTGTTCTTAAGGTAGAAGACCAGGAGAAGACCCAACTAACTTTAATTTTATGTCACTTTGAGGTATTTATGGATGAGTAGCTTTTAGTTACCTAGCAGATCTGTGTGAGTAGGGGAGACGTAGCCTCCTTCAGCTAGGCTGCCCCTCCTGAAGCTTCTGCCACTTCAGAAAATAATGCCCTGATTTGGGAAACCAATACCCGATAGGATGAGCCTGGAGAGAGCTATTCATATTCACGCCATACCAACATCATCTGACGCAGACTGTAGTTCATACTGATGTTTGCTAAATGTATCATTTACTCACTGCTGTAGTTCCCCTGCCTCTTCTCTTTTCTTCTAGGTCCCTCAGTGGGGAAGCCCTTAGTGTAACTTGGACCTGCGGAGCGAACGCCCTAGTGGGGGGTTTATGGTGGGATGGATGGTGACGGTCTTTACTGGTACTCCTGTGCGCTTTGCCCACAAAGCTTATACTGCTAGGATCTGAAGGAGAATATGTAGGCTTGAGTCCTCTCTGCCATGGAACCTTGTGCTCCCCGGGGCCAGGAAGGGTCAGCCAGTGGAGTCTAGGGAACGCGACACTAAGTGCCGGCTGCTTCCTTCCCAGTCTCTGAACTCTGAGAACTCTGAGTGAAGACGTAGGGTTAGGCTGGGTTAGTCCAACTTGGAAGTGGGAATGTAAGCTTGGCAAGTGGAATCTCCTCAAGAATTCTAAACGTTGATTATGCGGCTGAAGCGTTTCCGGGTATGTTTTGAGAGACTTAGATTTCATGTGAGTTGCGTGGATAAGGGACCACGACCATATGAAGGAATGTTTGTTAACTATGCGAGCTTTTTATTAATCTAAAAGTTTGTCTCATAACATTTGTTTCCAAGTCAAATCACTGCTTGTATCCCATGGGAGAGGAGACTGCAGAGGAGACTGAAGCAGGCCCATACTTCTATCTAAATCACCTTCAATAGCTGCATAGCTAACCCTTTGGCCCCCCTGTACCTTTCATATACCTCATCCTTGCCATACGTTGTCCCTCCCATCCCTCCCGTACCCCATCCCTGCCACTAAGAGTTACCATGGGAACCAGGTTTCATACCCAAGGGATAAAGCTACACCTTCAGCCAAGTGTTCCCAGGCTACAGTTTACAGCTTGACTTATCCATATTATGGAGAAAATAAATAATCTGGCTTAAATTTAGAAGGAAAAAAAAAGTTGTTTCTCTTTTTATCTAGACCCTAAAGGAATTATGTGGCATTCCTTGGTCTTGGAGCTTTTAAAATACCTAACAGAAAACAGATGTTTTGAAATATCTTTTTGTGGCCTCTGTCTTCTCTTCTTGTCCTTACACTGTCACAGAGAAGGCATGTAGTGAACGTCTGAATTTAAGAATAGGTGTAACCACCTACATATTGTTTCCATAGACTGGGATAGAGTTTGTAGACCATCTATTGCAACCTCTGCATTTTATGAGACTGGAAATAAGAGGAATAAGCCACCCAGCAGTGAGCTCCCACTCCTTTGAGGACAGAATCCTTACTGAGGTTGTGGCTTTCTGGCATTACACAAATCATTGTCTTTTTTTTTTTTTTAAATCCAGTCAGTTTCTATAAATATTTTACCTCCCCATGTTGTAAGGTTCTTGAAAACAGAGATTGTCTTGTATCTCTTAGTAACTGTTCCAAATGTTCAATGAATAAATGTTTTTAGTTGTGAGGTTGATTTGTGGGAGAGGCTTCCCCACCTCCACAAATGATGCGATGTGTGCTGTCCCTTTGGTAAGTAAAGAAAGGCCGTGGGCACCAAAGGATCCATGGGAAGCTCTGCGTGTAAATTTTGAGCTACCCAAATATCAGAATAAGGGAGACCATTGAATAAAGGCTCATCACCCGGCACAACCTACTTTAGTTTTAATAAGCTGGGGAATCTAAACAGATACTATGAAGCAGCAGCTTGCTTGTGCTTTCAGCTTGAGAGGCAATCAATAAATTCTTTCTGCCGTTACTCCCCAAGAGTCGTTTACATTCCGTTCAGGACGAGAGTCTGAGGAATCACATCAGGGTCAGCCTACCAAAGAGCCCGAAGAAATGGCAGAACAACATGTCCCCACTCAAGCTGTGGAGGGAAGGTGGTCTTCTGCTTCCCTGCAGGAAGTGACAGACAAAATCTAATTGTCTGCACCGGAGTTTGCTGTTTAAGCTCCCTGCCTGTTCTGCAATAGCAACTTCTGGCCCCGCTGTTTTTCCTTCCCCCATAAGCTTCAGTCATTTAGAGAAATCCAGTACTCACATCTCAAATCGCATTGGCATAGCTAAGGCTATATTTTTATTGCTACAAATGTAGTTGCAGGAATAAAGTCAACCTAATATATATATATATTTTTTAAAGGGGGGAGGGGTGGCATGGAGGAGGAGGCTTGGGATCTGCAAAAGCTCTTGACATCTGACAAATCTCTTACTGTGCTGGCTCAATATGCAAATGAAGGGCGATGCTTCTCGCTGATCTGCATTGCAGATTCTTCCAGGCATGCCCAGCATGCATTGTGCATGCAGCACATGCAACAGAGCACCACAGCCTAGCCAAGGGAACCCAGGACTAGAAACCAGGGAGGAAATATATATTGATCTCATACCCTTAAAGTTATGTGCAACCTGAGCTGCCTCCAGTGCACTGTTGATAGCAGAGCCTAGCTGATGAATGGGATGTTGATGGGTAAGTTATGAGTGATGCATCTCTTAACTCTGTGCACGTTAAAGAATCTTGAAATGCAAAGTAACCTCTGCTAAGAATAACACTCAGCTTAGCACACAGCAACACAAAAGCTACAAGGTATACACTCGTTTGTGTGAGCGTGCATGTATCTACATTTACTATTTTGTGTTTTTAATGAAGTATTAACAAACACAGGAAGTTGCATGTGCCTAGGAAAGCTATCACTTTAATGAGCCCCCACTCTAGTGGTCTACGTGAGTACTGCTATGAACTGTTTGAGTCCTGTGCCCCCTAAGATTTGCTCTACAGACCTACATTAAATCCAAAGTTTTCTATGTGGCATCATTTGATTTGATCAGGTACCCTTCCAGCCTGGTAACTCTATCATTGAGAATTCCTGTCTTTTAAAAAAAATATTAGTTTTCAGTTATCTGTGTATGTGTGTGTGTGTGTGTGTGTGTGTGTGTATGTGTGTATGTGTGTGTGTATATGCGCATGCTTGAGAACAGACACACAGAGAGTCTAGAAGAAGACATTGGCTCCCAATACTGGAATTGCAGTCAGTTATGATCTGCCTGAAGTGGATGCTGGGAACTGAGCCCCAGCCCTCTTCAAGAGTAGAGTGCTTTCTTAAATACTACGCCCCCACTCCAGGTCCCAGTCATCGGGTTGATTGTTGTGTAAGTTTTATCGTTTTCTCTTATAAGTCAACGCCAAGGCAGAGCAGCCCAGAGAAACAGACTCTTCAAACAATCTGGCCTAACTCTTTGTGTGATTAATTATTACTAACCAAAGTGAATTTTGGAGTAGGAAAGAAAAAGGCATGCTTACGTCTATATTCTGATTGTGGAAAACTATGCTGCTAATTGCGTGAGGCCCTGAGATTCAATTCCTGTTGTGTAGCGTACACATAACCATTTGTTGGGTAATGTTATTTTAGATTTAATATGTTTTGTCTGTCCCTGGAGTTGAGACCTCATTAGATCGTTTTCTGAGCTTCCTATTACCTCATTAGGTTCAGTACACGACCCATGAGCACAAATAAGCTCTGCTTCCTTTGTCTGTCTCTGCGTTGTGTTCTGTTGGTACCATTTTCCTTCTCCAACATCACTCTACCTAACATCACTCTTCTGATATCACCGCCTGGCCTAGTTACTATCTCAATCAGGAGACCACCAACGATGAACGCCATTTTACGCTTTTAAATTAAGAGTGGTACCCAATGTCCCATTACGAATGTATTTTTAAAACAAGATGTTTCACCTTTATTAAAAGAGAGTTAGAATGCGTACCCTAGTTACACAACGAGGCATTAGCAGTCCGAGCAAGCAGAAAGCAGAGAAATGCTTGCGAGCAACACGTGGACTCTTGGTTCCTGTTGCGCTTATAGGGTGTTACTATTCTTGGTATTGCCAGTTATTACCATTTGGCCTTTCCTCCTGTCTGCCACAGCTGGATCATTCTGGCATATGACTTGACTTTTGAACTTGGTCCTGTAGGCTCCCTTTGAGAGCTGCACCATGCCTCATGAGCTATCTTGCAGTTCTTATCACGGTTTTCAAGGGAATGAGTGCTGGTCTGTGAATTTGGTGGTCATTTGTATTTAGGGTGTTTTCTCTCTCAGTTAGTAAATTGCTGTATATTGAGGAGCTGCGCAATCACTTCTTGAGATTCTCAATTTGCAAAATTATCGATCCTGTCTTTTCAGTGAACAAAAAAATCTTTATGTTCATCAGCTTGCAGAAAGTCTCTGGACTTTCTGCAACAGACTTTAGTTTTCCCCAGAACATTACTAATTACTAAAGTCAGGCAAAACCACACAGACTGGCTTTTAGATGGATCATTTGATCGCTAATGTATATGAATGCTCTTCCATGAATGCTATCTGCATGGATGATACTATTATTTTGTTTCACTGTGAAAACAGCAGAGGATAGATATGAGTGGAAAAGAGAAGATAGTGAGGAGAAGTTACTTATCTTTAAACCAGCTACTTTATTTTAGTTTTGGTCCCAAATTGGGTTAGCCTGACTCATTCAAGAGACTTATTAGATAGAGACGTAGATGTCTAATATACCAAATTGTGTTATTCTTATTCCACCAGAGACCGGATACCCTCCTTTTCTTGACAGTCTGGTGCTTCCAGTCAGCATCACCTCCCCTCAGGAACACCCCCACCTGGTGATCCAAGATTCTCTTCTTGTAATTAGGATGATTAGGACCATTTTTCTAAAGTACGACATTGAAGTCAATACGAGAAGATCGGTTCAAGTCTCTACTTTTCACGATTCTGGGGATCTAATCAACACGTTGGCAATCCCCTTACTATGCGGTCATAGTCCTAACCCTCTAAACATTTATTTTGAAGAGAATACATTATAATGGGGAGATGAATTAAGGTGAAAGTCACCTCCGAATGCGATGGCATCAAACATGAATCAAACAGACTAGCTTTTAGCCTAATGAGCTTAGGGTCAGAGAGCTCACGGGCATTTATCCCATGAACACTGGCGAGATGTTGGCGGAAACTTGGCGAAGGCTTTGTCGCTTCTGCTGTCTTGGATGAAATGAAAAGGGAGAGACACAAGAACCAAATTTCAAGTCAAGTGGCCAGAAGAGAAGTATATCTCTTGGCATCTTTCTGGAGTCAAGACAGCTCAAGGATAGCACAATTACACAGGAATGCCCTTCAAGATTTCACTTCTACCACTTCTCTTACCACGTGTATCTTTTTATTCCCACCCATTCATATTTGTTCTCTTTTTACAGCTAACGCCTTAACCCCAAACTAATAAACATTATCAATATCTCCTCCTAAGGATACAGAAGGTCCCTGCAGGGATAGGAGCAGATATTTCCTTACTTCATGGACCCAGGTCTTTCAGCATGTACTTTCTTGATTAGCATCTTACACATCTAGAGCCCATGCTCCTCTAGAAACTCTGTGAAATATTTTAAGACAGTCTCAGGAATAGTGGAGGGAAACCTGGAAGTGGAGATTCTGAACACTGGGACAGAGTGATGTAGATACAGTATGGGAGCTGCCAGTGATCCTTGTCTATATGGCATCTGCCATCTTTACATATGCAAGAAGAAGCGAACAGTTACTCAAGGCATAGTTTCTGGTTTCTAGTCCGAGATTCACTGAGATACTCAAATGAGATGATTCTTTTTTCAGCCCTATCTTAACTGGCAGTAATTTCTTTCATATACACACCCCATCTTTTCCTTCCTCTCAAGTTGTTAATATAAAAGGAAGATAGTACCCAAATTGCCTTCCCTTATCTCCTATCTACTCACCCAAGGAGGTCCATGAAAAGCTCCCACACGATGACTATCTAATACATAATTAGTGAGGGCTGGGTGTTATGCGGAATATTTTAAAACATATTTATTCCTCACCCTGATCCTCACAGTTAGGAACAGCTACTTTATCCACTGTATATCTGAGGAAGCTGAGAACGACTTGCTGGGGAGCCTGGGTTTGAATGCTGGGACTCCGAGTCTGGCACTTTGACACTATTCCCTTCTGGTTCTAACATCTGAGCACTGGCAGGGTTGGCTTAGTCCAGCCCCAGACCCAGGCCCACCTCATCGAACCATGTTTGGATCCCTATTGTCACGTCTCTCTTTCTGCTTTTTATCAACCGAGTTCTGTGCATCTATGTAGCGCCGTTCGTTTGATCCTTCCGCTGTTGTTTGTTTGTTTTTGTTTTGCATTATTCTTGCTTTTGCTTTCCCTTATTTTTACTTTGTAAACATCTCCTTGCTATACACTTGACCCACCGGGCAGTGCTCTGAGGGTAGAGTTTCCTGGCTGGATCTGAGTCCCTGCTTCTCTTTTGTCTGTTCCTAGTTGGGAGGTGAGAGTGAAGGATGATGGGAAAAAAAGCATCAGTGTACACGACCCTGTCCCTTTCCATCTCAGAAGTTAAGTGTTAGCACAAAGCCTCCAAGTATTCCTGCTGAAGACACTGGCAAATCTGGAGCCTTATTATCATGATGGAGGCGATAGACTGTAAGTAGTCAACAACGGATGCTGATAGTGAAAGATACTGGGCTGTGGACTGAAAGACGGGCACGTTCTCTGCTGTTCAGGATTTCCCGTGTGTACAGGAAGAGACTATAACAACAGACACAGTCTATTAGCCTGGAATTACCCAAAGGTGGGGTAGTTTAGATAGCCTCTGTGCCGGGAACCTCTGGTTCACTATTCTAGCTGAAGTAACTAAATGATCAAAAGCTATTTTCTTGGTCCTCTTCTCATATCTACCCCTTGTGGGTCGAAACTGCAAACTCACACGTTATTAGATTTGTGGGAGCGGCAGTGCTGTCAGGTGAGACCTGTGTAAAGCACGTGGGAAATTAAGGCAGGAAGAAGCATATACTACAGGCGGAGAAGATGAGACGGTCTCTGCACCAAGGCTCCTTAATCTGATTTATAGGTCTGTATCCCTACGTGAATGGGAGCATCAGTTCTGTGGAAAGCAGAGGCCAGTAGGCATATCCTGAGATTAGCCACCTGGAGCATAGTTAGGTTCTTAGTCAGATTTTTCTATTGCTATGATGAAACGTCATGGCGAAAAAGCTAGTTGGAGAGGAGAGGGTTTATCTGGCTTATATTTCGACACTGTAGTCTTCCTTTGAAGGAAGCCAGGAACTCAAACAGGAGAGAAACCCTGGAGGCAAGAGCTGTTGCAGAGAGCATGGAAGGGTGCTGCTTACTGGCATGATCTTTATGACTGGCTCAGCCTGATTTCTTGTGGAACCCAAGACAACCAGCACATGGATGGGACCGCCCATAATGGGCTGAGCCCTCCCCTAGCAATCTGTAATTGAGAAAGTGCCCTCCTGGCCTGCCTAGAGCCTGATCTTACTGAGGCATTTTCTCACTAGAGGCTTCCTATTCTCCAGCGACTCTAGCTCGTGTCAAGTTGACATAAAGCTAGCCAGTACACACACACACAAAAGTGTTCTAAATTTTGTTCCTTTTCTTCTCTGTCTCATTTTAGGCAATGATACATCCCCATTACAGAAATTGAATGAATATAACATTTCAGCATGTGGTTAGAGGAAACGAAAAAAAAAAATCCAGCCTACTCAGAAATTTCTGTGCATTTTCTCCCAGTAAATCTTTATAAAGCCTAAGATTTGAGACAAGCAGATTAGAGCTGGGTTTTGGGAGGCAGGAAGGCAACACTGGGGCTTTAACCATCACCCTAGTGTATGCCACGGGGACTGTCCAGCTTCTCCTACAGAAGGGAAGGTATTTGGTGACCTGTAGGGCTCCTGAAAATTCTAGTCTCCTTCAGAGCTTTAAAGGCTGGTTACAAACAGTCTGGGACCAAGGAAGGTTTAACCATGTTTAAGCCCTACTGTCACAAGATGATCATCTAAATACACGCTGCTACAGGGCTTTCAAAAATACGCATGCTGCCCAACTGCCCAACCCAGTGCTAAACGAGAGTAAGAAGCAGGACCATATCGAGAGAAGACAATGAAATGTGACTGTAGGCAGTGGACATCTTACCAAGCTTTGGTGGCTCAATGTAGCGTGGATGTGGCCCCAGGAAGCCAGTGCATTACACTCCAGATCCATGTTAGGCTGAACCTCTGTTCATATCCCACACAAGCTAGCAAATCTCACCTGCCTTCCTTACCCCAACCCATCCCACACAGAGGAAACGCCCCTGACCACTTGGAGAAAACTCCGGGCTAACATGTCATCACTCCTTATCTCTGAGTTTCTAGCAACCCACCCATGAGTGCCCATCCAGGGGCTTAGTTTTTGACCACGTATGGACACAATCCCAGCTCCTAGTTGACAAGTTATCACACCTCGACTAAGCTCTATAAAACCCTCTTGCTTTAGCCTGGATATGTAACTTCACTGACTTCTACCTGTGAAATCAATGAACCTACCCGGGAGCTGCCTCCTAATAAACCTGCCTTATCTACTTTTAATCTGGTCTAATCTGGCCCACATCTGTCTCACCGAGAGAGAGAAAACGCACATCAGTCTAAGCATTCCAATTTGCTGAACAGAAAGTCAGTAGATCAGGCAATTAGATAATTTTAGCAAGTCCTCAGGGAGACAGGGATGTGGAGAACTATTGGATAGACTCATCTTTGTACCATGTGACTACAACGGCAGCTGCAGTCTGTCCCCTCTTATATCCTCTGTACCCTCATCCTATCCCACCCATATGAACAATAGAAGGACTGGTGGTCCATCCATGACACACAAACATAAAAAACCACTACTGCATGGTCCCAAGGGCAATGGCAAATAAGAAAGCAGCCACATCTCCAGAAAGAGACTATAATATGTTCTGCATATTTCAGTGTTTCCTACATTAAGGACTATTGACCATCTTATGGATGGCTGCTTTTACTAAGTTATCAGTTCCTTGCTTTGTGAAGTCTATGAATTTTGCTAAGAACCATGCTAACTACAGGACAGTGAGACTTAAAATTTATTGATCAGCCAGCTGCTTTGCTTATTGGTTCATATTTAATTTTTATAGCTTTCTACTTAAGTCCACTTGTATTTGTTGGCACAATAAGGACGTAAAGGCTCTGAGAAATAAACTTTTCTGAGGGTGTGATACTAGACAGAGGCATGGAAAACTGTCCAGATTAGATGCAAATCTTTTTTTTTTTCCCTTTAAGACCATGAAGCTCCCATGGTACTCTGCTGAGTCATGCTTTCTGTTGAGCAAAATAGCTACGTTACTTCATAATCTTTGCTCCTGTATCCTTGCACCATCCCTGTGAGCTCTTAAAAAAAAAAATCACAAGCCATTGAAAACAGAGACTGTCATGGCTTCCATAGTCACTTCACAAAGTTAATGTTATATAAGCGTGTCAACTGTGAAGAAGACAAAGCCTGACTCCTCGCCAGAGAGACAGCTCTCATTTCCCATAATGAGTGCACATGGAGATGAGTCTAGTGGAGGATTTGGGAAAATTTCCAGACAGTATCAAACTTGATGCTTCAGACATGGCATTTTATGCTTAGAGAGTCCATTTTTACCCTATTGGCTTTTTTATCATTAAATTTTTTCATACAGTATATTCTGATCATGGTTTCCTATATCCCAACTCCTTCCAGATTCCTTCCTATCTCTCCACTCAACTGACCCCATACCCTCTCTTCCTTTCTTTCTTTCTTTCTTTCTTTCTTTCTTTCTTTCTTTCTTCCTTCCTTCCTTCCTTCCTTCCTTCCTTCCTTCCTTCCTTTCTTTCTTTCTTTCTTTCTTCCTTTCTTCCTTTCTTCCTTTCTTCTTCCTTCCTTTCTTTCTTTCTTTCTTTCTTCCTTTCTATTCCTCATTCTCTTTTTAGAAAACAAACAGGTAAACAAACGAACAAACAAAAACTAACAATAATCAAAAAAGGAAAACTACAAGAAACATGCACACACAGAGAATTCCCAAATCCATAAAACAACAACAACAACAACAAAAATCCCACAAACTTAGGAACCACCACATATAAGGAAAATTCCAGCAAGACAATAAAAATTGCTCAAACAAAGCAATATAGGACAAAACATCTACAGAAAACACCATTGAGCTTGTTTTGTATTGGCCACCTGCAGCTTGTAGGTGGTAGCTTTTAAGCATTCGGTGGGTATGCTGCTGCAGTCTACATAATCACAGAGGTCAGATATAGACTGCAGGACTAGCAGGTATGGAGGATCTCCCTGGGTAGGAGGAACGTAGTCTTTAGTTATAGAGAGGCAGGAAGAGATTAAACTGGGGTGATGAAGGAGGAATGGAATGGGGAGGGGAGGAAGAAAGGAACGAGGGAGGAGATATGGGGAAGGACAATTAACTGTTTGTTTCTTTAAAAGCAGTCTTTTATTAAATGTTGGCATTAGTTCTCATACCAAAAAATCTAGGTTATTTTAAATCTCTACACTCAATATTAGTCAAATGTTTTTAAAAACCATTCCCTCTCATCGAGTTGTACCAACCATCTGTGTGGCATTCCTGAGTCAAATGAACTCCAGTCTTCCTGTGAATGAGCTTGGCCACAAAGTGTGCTGTAGCCAGGTAAGCCCCAGCAGGACAGTAGCCATAGGCTTAAGTCCTCTAATCATAGAACTACCACTCCCTCAGCTTACAGAATCACAAGTTTCATCAGTCAAAGAAAAGTAATATTTTTGCTTTTATAGTTGAACACCTCTGGGAGGGGGGAGGCAGGTGGGGGAGGGATATAAGTTTATGACTCAAACTCAGAATCTAGAAAATTTTCTCAGTTTTCAAGTGGAAACTCACCCAGTTTCCAAATTGTCTGCAAAACAGAATGTTGGGTGTCAGGGGTCAACTGGGAGTAGTGGTGTCATCAGTGTCAGAGTTAGGCTGCACAACAGAGTTAGCATGTACAAACCCCAGTCATACTGACTAGACACCAACAGAACGAGACACAGATACAAAACAATGGACACAAAGACTTAGAGGGAGGAAGGCTCTGACATGTACAAAAAAACAAAGGATAGAGATTGCTGGAGGAATTGTTAACTATCCTTAAATACCACTGTCAATGATCCGGAGACTGAACGAAGGAGGCTGCCGTGCATTATGGGGGATAGGTTGTATATAATATCAAGTCAGGCATGGAAATCCTTATGAACCTAGTCACAATATACGTAAGAAAAGGAGACGATGGAGCTAAATGTTCTCCAGTTTTAAAGGAAACCCTGCTTCTTCAGGATGACTTTCTCTTAGGTCATTTTTCTTAGTGGGTTGCCCACAAGATCTGAGTGGCATGCTTTGGGTACGAGAGCTGCCCACCGCTGTTTTCTGTGGTTCCTCTTCATTCATTTAACTACTGAGCATAGGGAATAAGAGCCCAGTGATCAGAGACTATACGGAGGATGGGAAACCCTTGTGCCACGTCCCCAGCAGATACCATCTGTGACTTACTGCCAGATCTAGGGGGTTGTTGGCATTCTTTCCATATCTGGAATATAGGGAGAACCATAGGCAACAGCTACGAATCTTATTTCTCGGGAAAGAAAAGAAAAAATAACTGAGATTGCATTGCAGTCACTATTCCCTACCCTCAAATTTACTGTCTCCTCTCCTGGTCAAATGATTCTGCATCTGAGGAGCTGGGCCCTTCCACCTGTCCCTGACCAGTCTGAGAGGAGACCTACACACATGCCTTTATTTTATTTAGCTACTGTATAAAAAAAGAGTAAAGAAAAAGAAAGAAAGAAAGAAAGAAAGAAAGAAAGAAGGGAAGGAAGAAAGGAAGAAAGAAAGAAAGAAAGAAAGAAAGAAAGAAAGAAAGAAAGAGAGAAAGAGAAAGAAAAGCACTTAACATATTACAAATCTGAGCCTTGAACCCTCTGGTCTAGTCTATTCCCCTTTGTTCTCCTTTCCTATTTTCAAGCAATTAAATCTTGTCCGTGTCTTGTAGCCTTTTCTTGAACCTATTGAGATTTCCCTCTTTTCTCCTCTTTTTTTCCCCTCCTCCTAACTTCTAACAGTAGTGCATGTACTTGCACCCATTATGCACACACTCACATATCACACATGCACACACACACACACACACACACACACACACACAAGGACACACATGCATGAGCACACACACATGCACAGATACACATGCATTTATTTTTATAAAGAAAAGACAGCACCCCCCCCCCTTTCTTTTTTTAAACTACAGAATCTCACTTTGTAGCCCTGGCTAGGCGAGAACTCTGTGTAGAGCAGGCTGGCCTAGAGATCTACACAAATTTACTTGCTTCTGCCTCCCGAGCAATGAGATTAAAGGCATGGGCCACCATACCCAACCTACAACAGTCTTCTTAATGATGGGGCATATACTCACTGACCTAGAGCTGTATCATATTAATTGGCATACCTGCTATCTCAGTTCTATGTCTAGAACCTTCAAGAGAACTTCTCTATAACTCTATCACAAAGTGCTCAGGCGGTGCCAACCCCTCAGGAATGTCACCTTGTCCTTCACGTACTGGTCAGGTGGAGGACTAGCAAAGCCCCCTGCCTAGTTATCAGTTTTTAAAGTAGCGTAATGAACTCCGCAAACATTCTAACCGTGTTTGTTATAACGACGGCACCCTTAAGTCCCGCACTGTGCCAAAAGTGTAAATGTTAAATGAAGGGAAACAATCCCTAATGGTGCCCTTTAATGTTCTGAGGGCACGAGTCTCCACTGTGACCGTGACCGTCTCTTGATCCACATCCGTTCCTAAGGATTCCGGTTAAGACGTTTCACTGCGTGGAAGTCTGGATAAATAGCGTGGCATGATGGGATGAGAACACCATCATGAGCTACTGGGTAAGTGCCGTGCCAGTTCCCTAGTGGATAATGGAAGCCGCTGCCCAAATGCCAAACATTTGGGATGCAAGGTGTCCCCACTCACCATCAAAGACGTGATCTGGGGGTCCTACGGCAACAAAGAGCCAATATGCCGCTCTGCCTCTCGGTGACCTTTGCTTTCCCTCCCCCCCCCTCCTCCCTTAAGTTTCTTGGACACTTCTGAAAAATATCAGAAGTGACTTGCCCAGACAGATTAAAGAAGTTATGCGTCTGAGTTTTTTAAACAATACACCACAGTGACATTCTTAGGACACGACAGTGATGATAATGATGGAATGATGTCAACTCAGACCCCAAGAACAGGAGTTCACTGAGATAGTAAGAAAAATGCACCTTGGAACATGAGTGAAAGGTGGAATTCTTCCTTTCCTGCAAGTGTGTATGTTAGGTCAACTCGACAAGTCTTCACGAAACAGCTCAGGCACACACAAACAGAAGGGATGAGAAAAATCCAGGCGGAGTCCTCTAGGGGCTTACAGTTCTTCTGGAGGGATCAAACAGTGCCTACTAAAGGTAGAATGATGATAAATATTTTGTATGTTCGGTTTCAGAAATACAGCATAAGGAGCTAGAGATTTGGTCAGTAGCCAAGAGTATTTACTGCTTTTGTGGAGAACCTGGCTTCAGTTCGCAGGAGCACATGACTTTGCTTCCAACCACCTGTAACTCCAGGTGCAGGGCATCCAATGCCCTCTGGCCTCCAAGAGTATGTACATGTTCATGGCATACATAAAGTCTCTCTCTCTCTCTCTGTCTCTCCCTCTCTCTCTCTATGTCTCTCTCTCCCTCCCTCACACACACACACACACACACACACACACACACACACACACACACACACACACATGCACATACACATATACACGTACACACACATGAACCTGTTTTAAAGAAAACATATACAGAAGACAATAGATGTTTTGTTAATAAAGGGAAAAAAGTTAGGTCATACCGAGGAAAAGGCCAAATATTATTTAGAACATAGACACACTCAAGTCTGTTAGCTGTCTGTTAAAAAAATAGATGGCAGTGCATGCTTATACCAGTACAAGTGGGAGCTAGAGAACTCAGAAAATAAGTGTTTCGTGAGTATACTCTGTCACAGCAAACGGACAGTAGGAATGAGAATCAAAGTGATTAGAATAGATGTGCTGAGACACACTAAGCTAATGCTTGGGTGTGAATTCCTAATGAATTCACAGAGACTTAAGACTCCCAAGAGCCACAAGGTGTCTTTCTATGCTGTTGTTATAAATAGAGCGAACTACTTAGTATGTGTCAAAGCCATACAAATTCTCAATGGCATTTATTGTGTGCTTATTTCACATACGAGAAAGGGTGCTGGTAAACTAGTTGGCATCGGTTCTTGTATTCTTCCAGTTTTTTGCTACCACTCCCCCACCCTGTTTATTCACGAAATACTTTCCTGACACAGTTTGGAAAACAAGAACAGGGATCTCATGACTCATAAATACTATGGAAATTAAATGCCAACTGTATCACCACCTTCAGACTCACACTTTGGGTTAAGATCTCCCAGTTTGCATTCATTCAGTAAGTCTTTCTAAAACAAAACAAAAAAAACCTCCTAAATAGTTGCATTCTATGTCTTGATACCTTATGGAAAAATAGGGTCTAATTTACACTCTAGAAACCTAGAGTCTAACAAAAAAAGAAGGTAACCTGAGTATCTCAACACAGGAAGTGGCATCAGAGGCAGGTCATAGAGATGATAAACCTTGTGTATCTGTGAGTGGAAAGTAAGAGAGCCCTCTGGAGAAATGCAATATCCAAATGAGGATGTAGGTGCCCTTCAGATCTATATGAAGGATCAGAAGAGATGAGCCAATGAGAAGCAAAGAGGAGGAGGCCTGGATCTATGTGTGATGAGAAATATAGACTTTTAAACAAAACATCAACAAACTAGGAAATGAAAACAAGAAAAGGAGTCTAGGGCCAAATTTCTAAAAATTGTCTCAGAAACAGACTAAGAACAAGCTCGGATGCTCACTGACTAGTTAAAGATGTCTGGGCTTCTAAAGATGAGAAACAATGGAAGGTTGAACCAAGTCTACGGCAACATCATGGGACAGGGGTGATATTAGCAGAAAGGATGAATGAAATTACCAGCCAGATTTGAAATACGAATGAAAATGTTAAGTGAATCACAAGGTACTGGTTAGAACAATTGTGTGCTGTCATTGTTAGGAAACAAAGGCACTTAAGTTTTTCATACACAGAGATTTAGTGTGCAGCATAGGAAAGAGATTTGGAGGCCCTGGTGTGAAAGAAAGCATGACGAAAGACTGAGAGTGGATTGAGTCACTTTGGTGAGACATGAAGGGTGAGAAAGGGCAACGGCAAGGCCGATCTTCTGCAGAGGCCGGAAGAGAACCTTGAACTCTGGAGCTCGAGTTACAGGAGGTTATGAGCTGTGGTTCCTGGGGAACTGAATTCCTGTCCTCAACCAGAACAGCAAATGCTCTCAACGGCTGAGCCGTCTCTCCAGTGCTTTCTGAAACCGTGCCTGTTTAGAGTTTGTAGGTTCATATTTGCATGGATTTTTCTCTTCTGATTTTATGGATGTTTACATTGATAACAATATTATAGCATAACTTTAAAAAAAATGGTCCCCTTACTGATGGTCACTTCTAATATGCTGACAACCAGTTGTTGTGTTTCTCCCTAGTAATGACACGCCCAGTAAAGTTTTTAAGAAGACAAAAATTAAGTGTTAAAGGTCTTCTGCTTATTAATATAAGGTATTACCACTCGGTGAATGAACACGTTGGTTTTAGATATTATATACCAAGGTTAATCTATACCAAACAGTTGTTGAAATTCTGGTCTCTGTTAGAAGTCCCTAAAGGGGAAGGGCTTTCTATGTAAAGTTCTATCTGTCATACTGTGAAATGTTTGCATCTGTAAAACCTTCATTGAATAAGTAACCTGTTTTGACATTTACGTTAACTGGAAACATAATTTTATAAAGCATAGTACTTCTGGGTTTCTAACAGTTGTTGTACCTGATACAACCTGTAATTTTTCTCTACTTATAATTTGCAAAGCTGTAATTTTGGTTATAATGTTAAGTGTGCTGAGAGTGCGGCTTATGGCTCCGTGATCATCTCAGAATGAGCCATTTGCCCATGTGTTATTATAGAACGCATGACAGGTTGAAAGTTTGTAAAAGTAAAGGGGGCACTTATCCACTGATAGGACATCCCATTACATTTCCAGGATGTTCAATGCTTTAGATTCTAATTCTCTGTTGTATCTAAAAATTAATACCAACTGCACTTTGTGGTGATTAGACTCCTCAGCTCCACATCTAGGGAGAAAGTCCCCAGGAATACTTGTGAAGCATTGTCTAGTTAAAGTTTAGTCTCTGAGAATGTCTATGAGGCATAGCCTGTCATTAAGTGAGTTAATATGGAAGACCCAACTCCACTGTGGTTGGAAACATTCTCTGAGCAGTGGATTCTGGACTGTGTGAAACAGAGAGGGCAAGCTGAACATGAGCATACATGCAATGGTTCCATGCTAGCTCAAGAGCAGACGTGATGTGGTTGACCAGTTCTCTCCAGCTCCCACAGGTGCGACTTTCCCTACCATAGTGGACTATAACTGGGATTGTGAACCAGATAAACTCTCTCTCCCTTAAGTTGATTTTGTCACAGTATTTTACCATAGCAACCGGACCAAGAGTAACATCTTGAAATACCATTTCATATTCATTATAAGTTAACCGGGCTTTTCTAGGTCATTTGTCCCTCTCCACTAAATCTGCATGTACCATTGTGGCACTAAATAGTAGATGGACGCATACACTGGACGCATGATTTTACATATTTACCTAAGAACATTAAATGTTAGAACACATAGAGATGCATCTAAAATCATAATGAAATCCTGATTATGCCGATTATTTGACTAATGATTTTCAACCATTGCTCTTGCAAACATTTGACAGCTGAGGAAGCAAGAGTAGACATGTTCAAGTATTTGTTTTGTTATCAATGCTTGCACAACAGAGCTGATATAAAAATGCTATTTATATAAATTATAGGCTTTTCAAATTATTGGGTTTCTATTAGTTTTACAATCTGTTTAAATAGTGATGACATCAGAATATATATTAACCCAATTTTCATAAACAAGTTGAACTTTTTAGAGATTCCACACTGTCCTTGGATCCTTTCCAATTGTTGGACGCATGTTTTTGTCTTTTTTTGGCAACACATATTTATCTCTAATACTGTAGCTTTTTTTCCTAGGAAATGATATTGATATGTAATTGCTTATTTTTTTTTTTTTTTCGAGACAGGGTTTCTCTGTGTAGCTCTGGCTGTCCTGGAACTCACTGTGTAGACCAGGCTGACCTCAAACTCAGAAATCCGCCTGCCTCTGCCTCCCAAGTGCTGGGATTAAAGGCATGTGCCACCACTCACTGCCTGGCCATAATCACTTATTTTTATAAACTAAAATATTACAGCATGATGATGTGATTATGTTTGAAACACTGAAGGCAGTAACTTTATAATTTAGTTTGACTTCTGGAAGATTTTTTTTTTTTCAGATTGCTAATCAGCAGCAAAATATATGCATATGATAGATTATAAGTGTAAGCATGTTTAACCAAATCTTGGATAAGCTTTACAAATTTGATAGTTTTCTATGAAAGCTGGGCTGGGTAGTTTTATGTCAACTTGACACAAGCTAGAGTCATCTTTGAGGAGGGAGTCTCTATTGAGGAAATGCCTTTGTAAGACCAGGCTCCAGGCAAGCTTGTGGGACATTTTCTTAGTTAGTGATTGATGTGATTAATGGACTACCAGCCATTATGGAGGAGACCATCTTTGGGCTGGTAGTCCTGGATTCCATCAGAAAGCAAACTGAGCAAGCCAGTAAGCAGCATCCTTCCATGGCCTCTGCATCAGCTCCTGCCTCCAGGTTTCTGCCCTGCTTAGAGGTCTTCCTTTCACTGCTTTGGATGGTGAACAGTGATGTGGAACTGTAAGCCAAATAAACCCTTTCCTCCCCAGTTTGTTTTTGGACATAATGTTTCATCACAGCATTAGAAACCCTAAGTCAAATGCCTATTCCGAAATATTTCCTATGAACGATGTCACTAAAAATAAGTTGTCATGATGAATTTGATACTGTCCATAGTCGAACCACAGCAGCGCAGCACACACAACTTCTTGTACGGCTTACATGAAACCATTTCTCTCTTCTCCTATTTATGCATTCAGATTCCTTTTAGGAGAAATCGTTGCTCTGTCTACAGCTTAAGTGTTGGAATTTGGGGGAAGCTGTCGCTTGATATTTTCAACCTGACATCCCCACCCCGGATCCCCGCAGCACAAATGGCTGCTTAATTGCAGTTTACCAGCGTGCAGTGAGTTGTCCTGAACTGAACTCACTGATGATAACCGCCACCCCTGTAGTTGTTCAAGTCAGCGAACTAGGAGTTATTTCTGATTCCTTCGCCCCTTAGGTGTGGGCGGCATATTTAGTCATAAAAATGTTCTGTCAATACTCCACTCTAAAAACGGATTCTTGCTCTCCACCTTGTTTTCAACCCGATGTGGGTCGTCTTGGTTTCCATGTTTCCCAGTTTGTCTTTGTTTGTCTTGGTTCCTAGTCTGTCATCCAGTCATGTCCCATTCAAATCTCCTCTGCGTATGGCTCTGAGATGAAGACCCGATTAGCGTAACCGCCCTCCCTTCCCCCAGTCATGTGATGTTTCTCTTACATAGAAGATTAAGATTTGTTCAAAGCCAGGCCTTAACTCCCCCAACTAAAATACATTTAATTAAGGCTAGAGGCTATTGTGTGTATGTGGGCATATGTGCTTAATAATTTCATGTTTACCTTTGACTTTATAGTATGTCAACATGCTTTTGGGGAGCTAGAGAAAACTGTGTGCTGGCCACATAGTTCTAAAGCAACATGTTTTGCTAATACTCACAGATACTTATGAATAAATATCACTTACAAATAACTGATTGTTGTCAGCTGAGGTCTTTTTTAAAGAAAGATTCATCCTTATTTTTAAACACCTGTGCGCTCTTTGCCCATGAGTGTGAGCATCCCACAGAGGACATAAGAGGGCATCAGCTACCCCGAAACTGGAGTCACAGGTAAGTGTGGAGCATCTGATGCGAAATTTGTGAACCGAACCTGGGTCCTTTGCAAGATAATAAACACTCTGAAGGGCAGAGAGCCAGATCTCTATGTATTTTTTTAAATTCTAGAGGCCAGGTTTTGTTATATAGCCTAGGCATGCCTTGGACTTTCCCGTGTTGGGGATGACAGAGAAGAAAATACCTACTAAGGTCAATAAAATGAAGGCAAAATCTTGACTAAGAGGAGGAAGCAGGTACAATCCCATACTGGAACAACTGATACGATGCTACGGTTTGGGTTTGCTTTCTGCCTACCAAGAGAAGCTACAAAGTTCTAACTTTCAGAAAAGAAAACAGAGAACAAAATTTTAAGTAAAATTCTAACGTTAGAAGTTTAAGTGGTGAACGCGAGAAACTTAAATGGCCAGATTCTTTGCACTGTGCAGGCTCATGTCTCAAGTGGATTTCTTAAAAGCTGACTCTGAAAAAGAGCTCAGGGGATAACATTATGGCCTGACTCAGCGCAAGCCCTATGGTGCACTCGGGTGAGGCAGCTCAAGTTTGCAGCCCGTTCTGATCAGAAGAGCGAATTATGAATTCTGAAAGGTGAGCTGTGAGTGCATCTCTTCGTCTTTCTTGATTCCCTTCTTTTGCTAACACCTCTGGTAGGAGGTTAGGAATTACATGCCAGAAAATCCCCCCCAGGTGGAATTTACTGGTTTACACTAAAAAAAACAAGTGAAGCTCCTCTCTCCTCCTGTGTTTTTTAATATCAACCTGACACCACTTCAGGTGTCCAAATTTAAGAAACACATATAAAAAAAAATATATTTGCCATAGCAAAGAGACTCAAAAGTAACCCAACCTTAACTCAGACGAGTGATTTGTATACATGCGTATCTTTATGTACATATGTATGTAAATGTGGATTTATGTGTACTTATGCATATTCAAGATGCATGCTGCTTGGCTTTCTGTCTCAGGTAGGTTCTTGGACGAGTCAATTAACCTGTCTGCACCTCAATTTTCTTAGCTTCAAAATAGGGTTAATAATAGTACCTGTTCTAAAAGCCTATTAGGATCCAATACACGACCATGTCTAGTTAGGAGTATGGCTAGCATATTAGGGGCTCTGTAGGTTATAAGTAGCTACAGTAGACTCTGCCAGCTTCATGTCATGCATGAGGATAGTTTCTTGATAGTCACTTCTCACAAAGGATTGAGGAGCAGATGATAATTTGATATTGACAACCCTTAAAATGTCTCTGTGAGTCAGCTATTGTGAAACACAGCAGTATAGTCCCAGGATCAAGAGGCTGAAGTTCAAGAATCTTAAGTCGGTCTGCTGGAATACAGAGGGAGTTTCAGCCAGCCTGAGCTACGTAGCAAGGCCCTATCTAAAAACAAACAAGCAAAAAAAAAAAAAAACTTAGAAAAAAAAAAAGGAAATCAACTTTGGTAGTAAAAGAATGCCATTACGATTTTTGTTACTAAAACTCAAAATACAAATGGGTGCAACCACCTTCACTTAATTTTTCTAAATTAAAAAAAATTTTTAATTTAAATAGAACTATAACCACCTTGGTTTGAAAGCTGAAATACTCAAAACACTTGAGAAAACTTAGGAATGCCCTTCAAGTTATAGGCACAGAAAAGAAGTTTTTGAACAGGACCCAACGATACTGGAAGCAGTTCACAGGATCTGGCAAGGTGCCTCAATGGGTAGTGCTATCATTGCACAACCTTGATTAAGTTCAGTCCCAGGGACCCATGGCATGATCGCATGAACTTGCATGCAATACAGTGGCAGCCTTTTTTTTTTTTTTTTCCTGGCAGGGAATTGATATCTAGAATATATAAAAACTCTTCTGATCAAAAACTACCAATCAATAGATAGGCTAATGAAAGAAAAGTTCTCAACGTAAGAAATGGAAATTGACAAAGTAGCTTAAAAAGTATGCGCTAGCTTTAGTCACTGGGGGGAAATATGAAGTAAAACTGTTTTGAGAGTCTGTCTCATCCCTGTCAGAATAGCTAAGATGAAGAAAACGGATGGCAGCAAACAGTAGCAAGGGCGTGGACTCTGAGGGATCTCTATTTGCTGGTGATGAGAATGTGAACTAGAATAGCCATATGGAAACCACCATAGGGATTTCTCAATAAACTAAATATGAAGCTGCCCCATGACCCAGCCATCCCCTTCCTTGGTATATTCCCAAAGGACTCTGAACGCTATCATAGGGATAGGGACACTTGAAGATCTATTTTTACTACTTCAGCATTCACAATAGCAAGGCATATGGCTGTCTGTCAACAGCCTAGATGGCTATCAACAGACAGACGGATAATGAAAAATGTGTAGCCTATAAACACAATGGGATCGTACTCAACAGCAAAGAAAAAAAATGAATTGTTGGCAGAAAATAAATGAATGAATCTGGAAAGAATTAAGGTGTGATGGTTAATATTATCCACTTGACAGAATCTAGAATTAGGCGGGAGACAAGCCTGTGCCTGTGAAGAAGCATCTGGATTAGGTTAACTGAGATGGATCCACCTCGGGTGTGCAGCACCAGTCCATGGACTGGGGTGCATGAAATGGAGAGAGCAGGTTGAACACTTGCGTTCATCTCCCTCTGCCTTCTTACCGTGGAACCAATACAGTGAGGTGACTCGGACGCAGGAAGACAAAAATTGTACATCCTCTCGCATATACAGATTCTAACTTTTAATGTTAGCGGATGTAAGTATGGAAGTTGGAGAGGGCTATCGGCTATGGAACAACGTAGCAGGCCATGGGAGGGGAAGAAGAGGTGCCCAGGAAGTAAGTGGTGGGTAGGGCAAGAGGACCTGAACCCTGACATGAGAGCAGAATGAGAGCTAGTGTGGTGCTGGGGGAAGGATATGGGGAAAGACAGTGGAGGTGGAGAATGGGAGTAAGAGAAAAAGTACAATAGCAAACCTTGCTTGAAGAGGTATAATGCTATGCTAATTGGGATAGATTTAAAAAGCTTTGTGCTTCATAAAGGTGAGAAGACCTACAGTGATGGAAATTGTCTGTAAATGCAGCCAAGTCCTACAATTTGACACCTTTGAACCCTGGGATACACCTTCAAATAAAATACTTTGAACACCTCATAAGTAAAAGCCCTATGCAAATAGAACTCGGTTTCAAAAGTAGCTAAAATGTCAGGAGGGCTCTAGGCATACATCTGTAAAAAAAGAAATGTTCTCTAAAATTCAAAACAGGCTTTCTTTTTCTTCTTTTTATCAAAACCCTCAATGAAAATGCGAGTTTAAGGACCTCTGGGAGAGACAACTGTAGCTTTTGTTGCTTTGTTTACAGATGGAAATGCTGTACAATAATCCAGGTTAGAAAATGGAGGTGCTTTTGCTCCAAGGAATTTCAAAGCCAGTCACTCTGAATCATTTAGAATTCTGCCGCAGGCTAAAAGTTAAATTGAAAATGCCATTCTTTAATGTCAAAGTCTTAGTTGTCGTAATAAACAGCTAAACGCTTATATGATAGTGTGCTCTGTTTTGTGTGCTCTGGTGGGTGAGCTAATTGAACTGAGAATCATAAAAAGAGAGAGAGAGAGAAAGAGAGAAAGAGAGAAAGAGAGAAAGAACCAGGTCTCTTTTGCTGTTTTTTTTTTCATCCAAGACTTTTTATTCATGGTTTCTGTTATGTCCTATATGATATAATGAAATTAGAGGTCTTAAGCATGATGTTATAAAATTTGGACAACATTCTACTCCTTGCCTTTTCATTTTAATATGTTAAAGTATAAGTATTTACAAATATCAATAGCTGCTCTTTGGTGCTTAATAGCTCACAGTCGATAAGACATAAATGAAAGGAAACCTCTACATGTTTTTCACAATATGCTCACATTAAGTACAGCAAAGGACCCACAAATTAGATACATTCCTCCTCCCCTTGTTTGAAATTTCATGAACAAGTCTATCACCAATAACTCTATTAAATGTTGACTTGAGCTTTGAAGAAAGTAGGAAGTTTTCTCCTGGGTATTTAAGAATAGTTCCTAGGAGACAACTGCCCTGATGTTGGTCATTCATATCATTCATAAAATAATAAATAAAAGCAACAACAAAAAGCAATGTACCCCAGGGTGTGACACCAGCAGTTCTAGGGTTTGAGTAATGTGATTTAAGCCTTGGCTGGTGGCCACATCCTGGCTGCGTGGGCACGGTCAAACAGCGTATCTTCAGAAGGGCAACAGCTTCTTTTTATTTTATAACATAGAGACAGGCTTCTAGGGAAAAAACCGATGAGACTTGCAGGAGGAAGAACACAGCTCGTTCCATGTTTGTGGAGCATGTAAGTAGATCATGCATTCCTCTCAAGAAAATTACATAACCTACAGGTTTTATTACAGATTGGAATCATAGGATGTCTCTATTACTTAGCAGTTGCCACCACCAGTGAACAATGGCAGGGAAATGCCATTGTGACACAGAGATGAGAGCAAACAAGCATAAAGTGACCTTGTCCCATGATTCTGTGATCTTGTAACATTGTAGTAGAATTATCAGAATAATGGTTCCTGTACCTGTCTTAACTCCCTCCTTCCCTCCCTTTCTCTCTCCCTCCTTCCCTCCCTCCCTGCTACTTCTCCCTCCACTTATCATTCTCCTTCCTTCCATTCCAAAATGTTACAGGAATTCATTAATTTTTACTTTTAAAGCTCAATTGTAGTCCATCCAGGGATTTCCCTTCTTTTAATGTAATTACTTGTGACAGATAGATCAGAAGGACCCCAAAACATGCAACTCACTTCCTTAGCTTTGCTTCCATTTTCTTTTCGAAGGCCTGAATTGTTTTCTAAATAGCTTCTAAGTATTCAGGGGAGATACACTTTCACAAGTACAAGAGGCTTGTTCTATTATCTCTGCCTTATTTCTTGTGCTGGCAAATCGTGTCTCATTGTGTATGCTGCTTTAAACAACCCCATCTCGTCATGGGAGTGTCTGGATAATTTCACAGACTTCTTGCTCCCCAGATGCCATGTTACTTCCCAGAATTTCTTTTAAAGTAAAGATTGACTAGTAGATCTCAACTAGTAGCCAAGCTGAGAAATGTTTTTTTGAAAAAGAAGCTGTACAAGCTATGAGGGACCCTTATTTCCATATATACATATATATTTTCACGTTTCCTTGTCAGTCAGTGTTGCTGCCTTGGAGACCAAGTTAAATTTCTCTGCTTGTAACAGTACACTTAAGCGACTAAACAACAGCTCGACAAGAACAAACATAATGGAAGAAATGAGATTTAATAGGTTGGCTGGGGATGTAGCACTGTTGGCAGAGTGCTTGACAAGCATCTGTGAAGCTAATGGTGGATGCCAGCATCATGTAAAATCAGGCACGGTGCTGCACTCTCGTACTCCGGAGGTGGAGACAGCAGGACCAGAAACTGAAGGTCATCATGACACCCTCATTCATAAAAAATTAGAAGACTATAAAGTGAGTGGGAAACTCTGGTGAGAAAACTCATTTCCATATGAAGTTTTCTGATACACTGCAGATGGAGAGCTGTCAAGTCCTGCCTGTGGGAGCGCTCAGCCCTTGAACCTTGGACAGCACCCTCTGAACTGCTTTCTCTTTTGTGAAATGCAGGTGAGGATCTGACTCTGCGAACTGTACAAATGTGAAGGGGGCCTCACCTTTACAACAGATATTTGTTTCAGCCCGTTTTCAGGAGCAAAAGGCAAATGACCAGTGTGGATATTAAGGCTCAAAAGAAAACCATGTAGCCTTTGCACCATGTAGCCTTTGCACGTAGCCCTAATGGATGTGCTCTAGTTCCTGTACAAACAGAAGGACCCATGCATGGATGGTTCTGTGAAAATATTCCCGAAGAGAGCAAACTCACTCTTATTGACAGAAGTGTCTGCCTTTGGTATTTCCTAAGTGAGTCATTAAAATAACCCGAGAACTGATGGTTTTCGCATTAATGTCATTTGAATGTCAGATAGAACCTTTTCAGTAACTTCCACAGGAGGAATCAGAAGATGCGGATGATTCATCCCTCTAGCTTCCTCACCCCTCCACTCCTTCATCGCTTCCTCTCCCTTCTGAGGCTCCTCTCTCTGAGACTCCTCTCTCTCTTTTCTTACGTCTTTCTTTCTCTCCCCCCTTCCTTTGTTTTCATATTACCTGTCCTTCATCCCGTTTCTTCTCACCTTGTTCAAATGACGCTTCCGTCAGCAGATTTCTAGAATCAACCCGAGGTTTATAAAGGAAGAGGAAGGCGACATCTGTGCTCTTGGGGAGTTTCCTATTCTGCCGAGTCCTTTGAAACCGTGTGTGATTTAGATAAGAGATGATGCTTAGTCATCATTTATTCCCTTACAACCCAGAATTAACTCTATCCTGTGCTGAGCCACAGAGAAGGCAAGAAGAGCCTCTTTCAAAGAGTTTCTTTATTACAGGGTCCCTAAATTGACCTCCTCTCTGAGTAAAGGAGAAAGATGGAAAACAAAAACAAAACCCCAAGCTTTATAGGTTTTATATCACTAGACTCTTTTCACTAAAACATTAGTGAAGTCCCATTTTTTTCATCGGGTCTCTCTTTGTGTATCCAACCACTCTGAACACCTAGAAATTCAGCAGAGCAGGTTTTTGAATGAAAACCAATGGTAGGGTTTAACATACAGTTTCTTTATGGCTCAATGCAGACTTTTATGGCCTTGGTTTCCTTACAAGTAGGAAACTCGTTTCCTCGAGAAATGCGAATTCAGAAGGCTGTTCTTCTTGAGAGGTAGTTTTGACTAATACTTTGGGAGCAATGAGAAGGCACCTCCTCTTTGCATGCCTCCCCTCTTAGTTAGCAAGTGACTTCACCAGAGTTCTATGTATGACGCAACACCATCTCTTGCCCCCTTGGCTGGTGTTGTTCTTTCAACATTTCAAGTTTTACTTTCAATGTTTATACATGAAATTCATTGGATTTGCTGGTAGTGTGTTGTATACTTAGGAACATTTATAAATACTAATTAATTTATCTTCATAAAATTCTTGGATCTGGATTGCCAGATCGTCATTGGTGTTTTGGTGAAAATAAGAACCATCTGTTAACAGGCATTACAAATTGTCTGGAGTTTCAAAATGTAGGTAAGAATAACAGCTTGTGTGTGTTCTAGACTCCAGGACCTCCTAGGATTGAAATTTTTGTTGTATGTTCAAAAATTATTTTTTTGGGGGGGTGGTTAAAGACCAAAATTAGAAACTGAGCAATTCTTAGTCATATGACAAGTAGATATAGAAGATTTTTGTTTTTCTAATAAAACATAGATATAGTACGCTATGGGAGGGCTGCATACCTTGTAGTATCAGTCTTATTTCCTAAGAATTGCCCCTCTCAAAGAATACTTATGGAAAAACACATATTAGGAGGTTAAAGGTTTAATATGACATGGCTTTATGAAATGTTTTGGGTTAGGACTAGGTTTTTTGTTGTTGTTGTTTTTTAAAGCTAGTGCTCATAAAATCCACTTATAAGTTAGTCAAACACCTTTCAAACAGGATCCTCCTGTCTCTGTCCTGCCCCCATTGCTGTGACTATAGACACACATCAGTGTGCTGGATTTTTGCATGGATGTTGAAGTTCTTAACACATGTCTTCAGCCTGTGCAGTAAGCTCTCTATCCACTGAGTCATTTCTCCAGTACTAGCCTGTCAGAGTTCTATAGTGAAGATCTATCCAGACTTTCGTCTATTTACTCTTCTCCTAGGAATTCTGTAACAGCCACATTGACACACTCTTCCTCTGAAGGCCCTTTGTTTTCACTTCATATTGTGAATCACTCTCGTCTCTCTTACTGAAACCCCTCTTTCTAATTTGAGTAGTTAGGAAACCATTGAATACTTCCTCCCTGACAGGTACACAGTCAACAAAAGTAATCTGTTCAGTTTGTCTTTCCAAAAATATGTCATTTAAGCCCCAGGTTAGTGAATATTTTATTCTCACACTAAAATAAATTCTAAGCTTTCCATTTCATCTTAAGCTCAAGGAAAAGACTACCCTGAAACCATTGTTGCTTCTCAGAGCATCCAATGTAATGGGTAAAACATAAGAGAAATTGGGGCCAGAGAGATAGCTCTGAAGCTAAGGTACCTACTGCCAAGCCTGAGGATCCGAATTCAATCCCTGGGACCCACATGGTAGAAGGTGAGAACTGACCATTGTGGCTTTTTCTCTGACCTTTTGTGTACATGCACATACACACAGAGAAATGATAGGTTAAAAAAATATTTTTCAATGTGTTCTACAGAATGAATTCCAGGACACCCAGAGCTACACAGAGAAACCTCATCCCCCAAAACAAAACAAACAAACAAACAAAAATCAAACAAAATCAAATCAAATCAATCAATCAATCAATAAAAACATTTAAAACATCAAATTGAGTAGATATTGGGTAAATTCACTGTATCCACTTAATGTTGGGTGGTTTCAATTTAGGGGGAAATATTAATGGCCCTGTGAAAACAAAGATACTGTACCTACATCTTATTAGTTGGGATGTGGCAATATGCTATTATTCACAAGGAACTTCACTGTTATTCATAAGAGAATCATAATAACATAGGAGAGACTTAGTGTTAGGAATAGTTATGAATAAAAAAAAAAATCTGTGTGTTCTGAATACGTTCAAACACGTGAGCATTTGCCTCCCACTGAGCCCATAGTCCTCTTTGTCTTACTTGCTAGGATGTCCTATGGATTGGCTTACACTGAGGTGTCATTAAGCTATTAGTCTCTAAAGTCCCAAAGATCTGTCTACTCACTGCTTTTGGCAGTATGTTCTACTGTCCAATAATTTGGGACTGACTTGCAGGAGCAGGCGACCTTGACAGAATCTAAAGAACTGTGCTTGTTGATGTAAAACAGTGCTACCAGTATTAGCATAATTATGTTATTAAATGCATCAAAGGTAAAGTATTTAAAGCAAATTAAACAAGCGATGCTCATATTTCATAAACTGCATTTAATCTCATGCTTGGTTGTTTTTATGATAGAGCTATAGTGAGAGCGAAAACACGGCCCTAGTGGAAGAGCGGCCGTTTCTCTCCTACACTGATGCTTAGAGTTTAGAATTAAAGAGAGTTAAGGACGTCCGAAGTCAAAAAGGACGAACTGGGGGAGATGGTTCTGAGGATGAGCTGGGATTAGTTTAGGACTATCTGAAGTGAGTAGTGACATTGTGTGGGCCAGGGCACAGAGACTCCTGAGTTTGAACCCTAGCTACAACAGAAGATGATTCGCTGTATGACCTGGGGTAGGTTACTCTGTATTCCATATTTATAACCTCGAGATAATGAAATATAAAGTTACCATGAAGATCAACTTGGAGAAGAGATAGATTGTTTCTTAAGTGTGAAGCAATCCAGCCATACTTATAGGTTAGTGTGGAGGGCAGAGCGTAGAACCTTTACCATTTTACTCTATTTGAACATGCTTTTATTCATTTACTCAGGAAATATTTAGCGACTTGTGGGCAGTATGTATTATGCATGTACGGAGAATGAAGCGGACCTAAGTCCTCTTTTGAGGATACTTAGGATCAAGTGCTATCCACTAATGGATAGGCAAATACTGGAATGACAGCTCTTTCTAGACAGTCTAAATTTACCGCTTGCAGGCAAGCTAACATTTCACAGTGTGTTTTCAAAAAAGGCATCGATGGACATCTCTCGTATATTGAATATGCCTTGCTTGCTAGACTGTATAATTCTCATGCACCTCAGGGCTCACAATCCGTGGTCTTTTTTTTTAAAAGTGCTTTACCTAAATGTGGACTTTCCTTTGTACAGTGAGACCCTGAAGATGCACACACCATTCTCATTTTGCAAATGGAGGAAAAGAGGTGCAGACAAGTTAAGACAAGAACTGCGTGAAGTTAAAATAGTTAATAGACTTGGGACTTCTATCCAGGCAAATAGGCATTGTAGTCTATGCAACAAGGTCTGTCATCTGTCTCTTCTCTCAAAGTTGACCTGAATATTTATCTGAATGTTAGCTTTACCCAAACATATTTATCACAACTGAATTAGTATTGGTTATCTGCTCTCATCAAGTATCACACTGCAAAATAAGAATGCAGAGATGAGAGTTAGGTTGTGTAGCTTTGTATGGGAAGTTAAATGAATACGTTGCCAAGCTTAGGGAGCTGCCTGAAGGATCTGAGTAAATTATGAAGCCTCGGCAACGTGGTCACCTGCACAGGGCAGGCTGAAAGACATCAGTTCACAAGCCAATATATATGGTGGAAATTTCACATGGCCTGGCTGTTAAATGAAGATCAGTGTACAGTTAATGGTTGTTAATGGTGGGAAAAAGAATCTATTTGCATGAGAGACAAGCTCCATCCTGTTACCTAGTTCCTAGTGGTCAGTCAAGTGTGTGTGTGTGTATGTGTGTGAGTGTGTGTGTGTGTGTGTAAATATAATTATGGGAGAAGGGTCATAATTTTGAAGGTGAGTTGAAGGGAGACAGGAAGAGATAAAGTAGGGCAAAAGAGAGGGTGGAAATAATATAAATATAGAATGTATGCATGTATGTATGCATGTATGTATGTGTGAAATTCTCAAAAAATAATTAGAAATAAAGCCGCTTGAACTAAAAATAGAATATTGGTTAAAAAATGAAAGTCAAGAATAAAATCAAGAATCTATAAAAACAAAGAGTATAGATATTCTAGGAAGCTGCTGAAGCTTACTGCAGTCTGCTTCGTGTGCTGATATGAGTTTATTTCGCTTAAACAACAGTGGGAGAGGACAAAAGATATGTTCCCAATAAGCAGGCCATCAAAAGCCCTGGCCATACATAATGAATGGGAAAGGTATTTACCTAGTTTATGATTAAATACACAGGTTAAATATACACAAATAATTTTTTTTTGTGGTATCAGATCTGGTCTGCTGTTATGAATAATATCCTAACCAGGTTATAAGGAAGATACACTTGCAAGTGCTTCCATTTCCAAATTTCAAACTATGGCTATGTAATAGAGCCACATGGACCCCAGTGCACTCTCTGTAATGGATGGTCATGGATTCCCAGAGTGAAACCCAGAAGACAGACTACATATTCCAGAGTGTTGAACAGAAGAGCACAGAGTGCTTGCCCACAGGATAGATTTTTCTTCTCCAGGATGATCAACTCAGTTCTTGCTTCCAGAGCAGCATTGCACGGTGGGATAGAATTCTGGGTTCTAGCCAAATCTCATAATCTCTAGCTACCTTTGGTAACTAACTGATTATGGTTATCTTCCAGTCTATGTTTTTTTTAAGTTTGCCATGTAAGTATGGTCACCAGATGTCATGGTAGTAAGCTGTCCATTTTGTATAGTATTATTTCTCTAGTAATATAGCACTGGTTGCATTGTACAGTGCTTGCTATAAAGCAGTGCTTTTTTTGAATTCCGGATTTGGCTCATTCATCTTCACATTGGCACCTGCATATAGACAAATGTCCAGGTTTTTCATCTGTCGATGAGGCATTTAGTAGACATGTGTTGCGCAACCTGACTAGAAATACCTTGTGTTTACCCAGATATTTTGATGACAAACCATAAGAAATACCAAATTTCTACAGAGTGGCATCTCAGAGCTTCCTGAATGGCTATTTTTATTTTCCACGTCCTCTCAAACGCCACTGCAAGCATCCAAGAGGCAAAGAACAGGGGAGATGTGCTGCCTTCAAGGAAGTAAGCCAACTTACAACTTGGCTCGTACAAAAACGACCAGGTTCATAAAGTCTATGCTAAATCCTCTTCTAGGAAGACAACCAAGGTCATGGGGGACGTGGCACACAGGGTCTTCGACCTCAGGCAGCAAGTATGTGCATTTAACCGAAGATGTTTGATGCTCTTAGATCAAGCAGAGCTTGGCTTCAGGATGGAGCATAAGGAAAAATAGAGATGATCTCCACGGAGACCCTACCCCACATTATAGAATGCCAGAGAGGGGAAGCCTTAGAGGCAGTTGTTTCTTTCCATTCTCTTTTGTCTAATCTCTAATGCCCAGACAGCCTGTTAGATGAAACAGTGTATGAAGTTGGGGGAGCCATGCCATCATAGAAAAAGATGGCTGCCATCTCTGCAGCCTCTTTAAAGTCATCCAAGGCAGGTGCTTTTAATGGTAAGCAGCGGTTCTCAACCTTGCTAAGGCTGTGACCCTTTAATATAGTTCCTCATGTTGCGACCCCAAACTCTACAGTTACCTTCTTTGCTACTATGTAACTGTAATTTTGCTACTGTCAGGAACTGTCCATACGTATATCCGACTTGTAGGGTATCTGATATGTGACCCCAGTTGGGGTCATGACCCACAGGTGGAGAATAAGGAAAGAGAAGGTCTGGGAGGAGAATGTTTGAGTCAGTATGCTGAAATAGAGGCCCCCCAATCTTCCCAGCACACATCCAGCCAGCCATTACTCACACAAGCCAGGCAGTCTATACAGGAAACAATAAGCCCTTGCTTCAGTGAGAGACCTTGCCTGATAAAGGAAGGCGGAGAGCAATAGAGAAAAAATGCCTGAAATTGATTTCTGGTGTTCACAAATGCACACAAGGGAGCACACACCCACCATACACATGCCCAGTACATATCCAGAAAAAGAAACAAAAACACGTGTAGTGATTGGAAGGGGGGGCAGTAAAGAATCTATGCATGAAGCTAACCTTTCACATATGGAAATGGAAAGGTGGAAGCCTCTCCTCCCCCCCCAAAAAAACCATCTCATATGAAATGCCAGCTCTATGAAAAGACTTTGGAGGAGAGGCAGAGTCCAGAGATGACAGCCACAATAGAAACAGAAAGAAGCAGCAGGCAGCGTTTGGAGGAGAGGTGAAACTATAAATAAAGAAAAGGAAAAAAGTGAAAATACGGACTGGAAGTCATGCAGATACCCTAAGCTTGGCCCAAAAACCATCAGAGGTCTGGATGCCTGGCTTGAGTAAAATTAGGCAAGTGGCATAAACATTAACAACATATTTTATAATGATGTGTGTATGGAAGACAGCGAGAGGTAAGCCGACATGTCTGTAGTTGGTGTATTTGAGGAAGGAGAACTGAAAAAAAAATCGATAAAAATACTAATAAAGGACGTTTTGAGTTGAATTTTTAAACTGGAGGTTATATCACATTTTAGGAAAATTTTTTTTTTATAAAAGTGGAAACACAAAGAGTTGCTTCATTTCACTATTGTTTCATGAACTCAAAGGGACCAAAAAAAAAAAAAAAAAAGATTGACTTGATCACATGACTTTTTAAGGGAACAAGCCAGCTGCATTATAAGGGGAAAGGAAAGATTGCCTTCCACTTTCATTTTCATTTTCATTTTCTATACAATGTCAGATGCCCCAGAAGCTATTTGTATGCAGTTCTGAAGGGAGAGATATTGGAATTAATCTTTATGTTATGTTGAAGGTAATAGCAACTGAGAGTCATTCAGAAGCAAAGATCTAAATGGTGTACAAACCTGGAGATCTAGACACAAACACAGGCTATACACAGACACACAAGTGGACACTCAGACACATGACCCACACACATACACATACACATAAATATATACACACAATGTGCGCATACAGGCACACACACATGTACACACAGGCATACATACATAAGCACACAACCAAATACATGCATACTGAGTCAATATTGGTAGCTTGAGACTGGAAAACTAGTAGTTATGTATTTTGTGAACATTAGCTGTATTTAATTATAGGTAAAAGACTATAGATATTGCAGAATAGATTGTAATTATAAACTGGCCTTATGTACATGTTAATCATATTGATTGGGGACAACAGAAGGCAATACTGAACAAGTTAAGTTTCTTTTATCTAATAAGTGGTGCTTATTAGACATACTAGAAAAGAGAAGAAAGTGTTAAAAGCATGTGTTAATTTTAAAGAGTAGTCATTGTGAGCCTGATTCTGTGGCCTCTTCTAGCAGCCATATAGACTAGCAGTGCTGGAGTAGAAACTATTATTTAGGATGTTATACTGAAACTGCTGATAAGTGACACTTGAGTTATTTAAAGTTGTGTCAAATTTTCATCCTGAATTCCATGTTTCTTTTCATTGAAAATCATATATCATCTCATTCACCACAACCAATGGTTTCCCAGATTCCAGCAATTTTTCACCATCTCTGCTTCAGAAACAACGTCTTATCATTCATGCCAAGGTGCCTTGGCCATGAGATCAAAAAAATAAAAACAATGATAAGTAAATTTTCCTCAATAACTTTAATCTGAAAACTAATTTTCTTTAGAAGGGAACATTTTAAGAGAGGGTATACAATAAGCAGATAACATCTGGGGTTATCCGATAAAGGCATTTTAAATTTACATACCCCATGACTCCACAGGTGATGCAATTAAGACGCATGAGGTAGCTTATTAAAGCTGTAAATAGAAGCGAGGTTTCCCTTCAACAAAGCAGCATGGCATAAACTATAATGCTTCTGGAAATGTGTTCCCACCCCTCCATCAGGTTTCCAAGGCGTGTGCCTAGTGGTTCCTAAATGTAAGAAAGTTACTAATGTGTCTGCAAGTGCCCGACACTTGCCTGGTGCCAAGTGGGAGGCAAACGGATCCTTCCTCTAGGGTCCAGAGAGGTACATGGCGGGGATCGAGCTGTACTGAGCTTAGACACGGAGTGACTGTCTAGATTCTTTACATTAAATGGAAAAGGAATACATCTGTACCCCCACTTTGCCTCTATTCTCGGGCACTTGGTTTTAGAGTCAAAGATGCTGAGCTACCACAAAGCAGCTCCCCCAAAGAAGCCAAACGGAGCAGTTCCTTCTGCTCACCTCCAGTTTCCTTCCATATGCAAACTGCATACTGGGATGGAGAGCCATTTCTCCCTACCGTTGTTTTAAGCTTGAACCTGTACCCTGTGCGCATGTGCAGAGAATGACGCTAGAAGTCACGCAGACTAGTGCATGCCGGGGGCGGGGGGGGGGGGAAATGACCCCTGTGAACCTGGGGAAGTGCTGAAGGAGTACTTTCACCGCATGCTCTAGTCTGTGTGACTTCTAGCGTCATTCTCTGCACATGCGCACAGGGTACAACCATACTGCTATTCCATAAGCAAACCTACTCCTCAAAGTTAGCACACGATTTTAATACTTTCCAGTCTTTTATAGCAAATATATACACATACATAACACATATATATATGTATATACATATGTACATATATATATTTCCCTCACAGTTTTGAACTAGCGTGATCGCCTGTGAAAATGTGTGTGCCACTGGACATGGTGTCTCAGATCTCTAATCCTAGCAATTAGGGGAGGCAGAGGCAGAAGAATTGTCATGAACTTGATATGTGTGTTGTGATGCAAGGTGGTCTAGTTTCATGTGACGTTTGTGCAGCCAGGAAACTGACTCTAAAGTAGTACCGGATGCCTGAGGACGTGGCTTTGCATTAACAACATCTAATTAACGGGACACATTTATGAAAAAGGAACTACTTGTTGAAGGGAAGCTGATGCTTCCAACATCCATATTGGGCAGAGAAGTGTATGGAGCCAAAGTAGGCTGCTCTGGTGAGTGCCCCAGATGCCAGTGGTAGATGGTAAGTTCTGACATCTGTCGCTCTCTGACTTTGGTCTTTTCAAAGAACCTTTCTGAACTTTACTCCCCTTATCTACAAAGTGTTGGACACCACAAATCCTAATTTGTGGAGGTCTGGTGTGAAGCAGCACACAGTGTGAGTGTCCAAGGATATTTCTCAGTGAGCATTGTGGTGCAGAAGAATCTTGACCTGGCAAATACAAGCATAGGGTGTCACTCTCATTCTCTGACAGGCTGAGGCCCAGAATGGCCACCAAGGGCCATGTATTTCCTCTGCACGGGGCTGGGAGGCTTATTTTCCAACCTGAAGAATAAGGTCTTATAGGGTTTAGCTGTATTTATTTTAAAGACAGTTCTGAATGAGGTTTCACAAACACTCGGCAGCTCTCAGACAACCAACAATCTCGATCATTTTATAGACAATAGGTGTACAAAACTAATGGGATCATGGATGCAGCTTAAAACCCTAAGTGCTTACATTTGTCTGAGGATGAAGACAATCAAGAAAAGGAGATACACAATGGGGCTAGGATTCTTAGGGATGCTGTGTGGAAACTGGCAAAACTTCTGTCTTCTTGATGTTCTGGGGAGAAAGCGCAATTGTACGTTATGGCGTAAGCCCTTCTAGCAAGTAGAGTCTCTCTCTTTTCTAATATGACAAACAGGTGATGCTTTCGAAATAAAGCTCTGGGGGAGATAAAAGCTTCGAGTTAGTGAAGGTTTTCACTGCTTTTAAAATGACAAACGTGGACATTTACAGTTCCCTCCCAGCTGTCACCTGTAATGATTCATATCATGCCAAAGACATTTTAAATGAGAAGCCAGTGTGAAGGGAAGGGGAACGGGGACATTTACTAGAAGACTGGAGCACGGGAAGGGAGAGAAGACGCAAGCGACACAGTGGTTTTTCAGCTTTCCTTGGCGCTGAGTTCTCTGCGTGTGACATGTACAGGTAGAGCTGGACAGTTCTGCTCAGCTCTGAAGTTTGTGATGGTCAAAGTCCATGCACTGAGACTCAGGAAGCGCATCACTCACTGGGAGCTGTTCTTATTGGTCAGTGCCGTTTACTGCATAGTGTATAACAGCACATCGACTTTGCCAATCCTGGTTGGGCGTTACCTGTGGCATCCACTCGCTTCAATCCCAACAAATATTAATTGCACATTATAATTTCTGGGTACCACTTGCTATGTTGATGTACACAGCATGTAATAGCAAAATGCGAACACACATCACTCACTTCAGGCGTTTAATAACGTGTTTATATTGAGAGTATTTAAACCATTTCTTGCCGCTAATTTGTTAGCATTGTGTTTGAATGATAATTATGTTTAGGCTTTTTTCTGTTTTTTTTTTTTTTAATTTTTCCTGTATCAAATTCAGAAAATAATTGTATACACATTAGAATTTGTTGAAATGACAAAAGAAGTAATTTTTTTGTAAAACGAAAGATTGGTGCTGCTGGTGGGATTCAAGATATAGTGGGAAAGAGCCCGGGCTCTGGAACCTGATTTCCAGCCCTCCCGTGCTATGAGCCTATCCCAGTTCAAGCATGGCATCAGGTGATGATAAAATGTACCTAGCAGGGATGCTATGGGTAGTAGATGAGTCTACATACGAAATATCCTTAGAAAATAACCTGGCTGGACATAATGGCCCATGCCTGTAATCCCAATATGGTGAAACATAGAGACAGAAAATTCAGGACTTCAAGGTTATCCTCAGCTATGTAGTTTGTTCAAGGTACAAAACAAAACAAAAAGAAAAAAAAAAGAGAGAGAAAGAAAACTAAAAGGGAAATCGCTCAGAATACGCAGGCCTGGTATACATTCATCATTACCACCTTCATTTCAGTTACCTACAATGTACAGGTTTTTTTTT
>NW_022196909.1:29137701-29176806 GCF_008632895.1 Mastomys coucha
AAACTCTTGCTCCTTCTGCCTCTGCCTTGCAAATGTTGGAATTGCAGATGTATACTACCATGACTGTCAACCTTAAATGTTTTTCATTGATAGATTCAGATAAATAAATAATGTTAATTACAAAGAATATAGTAAGTATGTATTTAATATCTACAAATATATGAGAGCCTGCTAAAATCTAGTCATACAAAGATGGATGAGCTCTAATCCATTCTGTGATGTTCTCAGCCTCTGGGGCACGGCAAACAGCATTGTCTGGCATAACAAAAGCCTTTCTCAACTATCTTCTCTTTTGTATGCTGACACTACAGTATAGATACATTACATGTGACCTGGCACATGACCAGAAATTTTCTCAAGGTGTCAGGGTGGCAATGGGTGGCATGAACATTTTTCTGTTTTCCTGTTGAGAGAAGGAAATTCTGACTGGAAATCCCCCACATCTCCTTGCATAAAGTACAGATCTTGATTCCTACCAGTCAGTAGCTACCCAAGACCATAAAATCAGCAGTCCAGTTTTACATTCCAGTAAGATTATTTTTGAAAACATTATTGGATCTTCTGTTGCTCTCTCAAGATATTATGGCTGATATTATAAGGAGATATATTTGCTTGCATGTGATTATGAAACATTAGCTATTATGAGTTTAATAATAGGTTTTAAAAGTCTTTTAAAAATAGATTTTTGTCATCTTCTACAAGTGTGTGTGTGTGTGTGTGTGTACCTGTTTATTTGCAACATGACAGCACTTATTAGCATCTAGTAATCTAATGAATGGGGTTACCCAAGGCATATACCTAAGTGCTTTAAACTGATAAGAGCATTTAGAGGAAATAGCAGAAAGTGGAATAAATGTGACCGTATTTTAAGTTAGGAATGTAGAGAAAGGATTCAAGGAAACCTACAAAATTTATTTTAAATACATAATCATGAGCCAGGGAGAGGCTCAGTGTTTGAAGCACTTGGGGTGCATAAACATTGAAAGGGTGAAGTATTCCACATGTAATTCTAGCCCAGAATGGCAATCACAGGAGATTCTCAGAGCAAGCTAGTTAGGAGGCTGACCACATTGGTGGGCTCCGAGTTTCATTGAGAGATCCCCACCACCACAATAAAATAAGGTAGGAAAGCGATGGAGGAGAATTCCATATACCAATTCTCCAGCTCCCACATTCACAAGCAGGCACACTCTCATATGCACACACGTGTATACACTTACAGATAAGCACATACACGTGGAAATATTTAAGAAGTAGCCAAATGAGGTGAATTATAAGGACATGATACATCTAGGAGGAAAGGAAGAAAATCTCTCAGAAGTCCATCAATATAAGTGTAAATTAAACTGTGCTCGGGTTTTGTTATATGAGAAGAGAAAGAATCTATTTTCAATTTTACAATAAGACATAAAAAAAATGTAGAAGAGAGAAACAAGTTCTTGAAATAAAGTTTTAACTCCCGTTTTGAGGACAGCCTTTCATGATAAGGTTAAGAAACATTAATGATAGTCACAAAACTATGCCCGTATCCTAGCATGAATAACGAGAGTAAACTCCTAAATAAAGGTCCATTAACTGGCAAAATCTTACAGAATGAGTCTAAAACTTCCTAGGACCAAAAAGTACAGCCCACAATTTTCTCCCCACCCAAGCTTTCCTTTACGTGTAAATCCAAATGCCTGTTCTTTTTTTTTGTTTTTGTTTTTTCGAGACAGGGTTTCTCTGTATAGCCCTGGTTGTCCTGGCACTCACTCTGTAGACCAGGCTAGGCTGGCCTCGAACTCAGAAATCCGCCTGCCTCTGCCTCCCAAGTGCTGGCCTCCAAATGCCTGTTCTTAAGCTGCCAATTCATGTGAACTAGAATAAACCCTCATTCAAGGAAAATTAAAAAGCAAAACAAGTAGCAACAATCAATCAGGGAATCAAAGCCTTGTAGAATACTTCTGTACCGAGTCAATCGCCATCTTTTGTGGCCCTGCCCTGCCCCACCCTGCCCCACCCTGCCCCACCCATCTTGCCCTTACCGTGCCCTGCCCCGCTCTGCTTCTCCCCACCTTGGTCTTCTCATAGAGCCCAAGCTGACTTCAAACTCCTTATCCTCCAGCCTCACAATCGTTGGGGCTACAGGGATGAGCAACCACACGGGCTGACTTTCTCTTTAGAATCCTTAGGTGAATAGAAAGTTTTGGATTACTTTTTCTTAGCCTCAGAAAATGTAGATACTATCCTTGTAGGACTATGATGTTTAATGAGCCTTTGCGATGATGAATATCACTCCCCCACCACCAAGTGTGAGTAGTTGACACTGACACTGAGTTATCTTAAGGATTTATTAAACCTGCCAATGTCTTTAAAATCACATGTCAGTTGTGATTTCAGGGATTCAATTTCTTCTACTTTTAATTTAGCATTCTCTCTCTCTCTTTCTCTTTCTCTCTCTCTCTCTCTCTCTCTCTCTCTCTCTCTCTCTCTCTCTCTCTCTCTCTCTCTCTCTCTCTCTCTCTCACCTTTATCTATCTCTATCCCTATCTCTAGCTCATCTATATCTCTATGTCTCCTTTCTTGCTCTCTTCTTTCAATTTCTATCTTTTTTTTTTTTACGTTTTACTTCCTCATTTTCTCTATTGAATCCCCCCCCCCAACAGAAACATGCCTGAGCAGAGAGGCAACAAAGAAGAATGTGCTTGCTGCCCCAGCAGATGTCCCTTAAACCGCTCTGCCTGTCAGAGCCTGAAATACAAATAATCCTGTCTAGTAGTATCCAGCCACTAAAGAGGCTGTCAGATAACCAACCACAGAGGTCTGCCAGGGTAATCCAGGGCGGAAGAAACACCCAGCTGACCAACAGAATCAGAAGGACATATTTTCCTGTGCTTCAGAAAAAAAAAAAATCAGCCAAACCCAAATTGAAAATTCTCATCTGCTCTTTCATGATGAAATACAATAAAACTGCAATAATATGTAGTCCCCCAAGGGACTAGATCATTTTCTGAGGATAAGAAAAGGAATTCTGTGATTCAAGGCACAGGGATTCAAGTTAGAGGGAACCCAGTTGAAAATATGCAGACAAGTCTTTAGCCAGTTTAAATTCAGAGCTCAAACATCAAGGAACACGGCAATTATTAAATAAAAAAAAAAAAAAAGAAATGACACATAATGAAAGCAATGTCATAGCTCAAGAGATCAGTAGGAGGAGAGGGAGAAGACCCATTGCTAACTTCTCCTCTGCTTTGAAGCACGCAGCAGCTCTTTGCTTTACATGCACGTCTTCCTGTGCCTGAAATACTTAGGAGTTTTAAACATTCATCCAAACACGGATCATTGTACCAAAGTGCCAGCTTGCCCCAATGAGGATGGATAGGAGGGGTCACTTGAATCTAAGAGTTCCAGTCCATCTTGCGCAACATAGACTTTACCTCAAAAGGAAGCAAAGAAAAAAGAGACCCTTTGACCTGAGCTTCATAAGTGGGTTAACCCCATTTAAATTTCTTGTGCTTTAACTAGTGGAAACACAGCTAGGTTCACTACAGTAAATGTACTTAATATAACAGGGCTGTAGAAAACAAACCATTTTCATGATGTGTTCTTCAGTGCCAACATACCTTACTGGTTGAACTTTCTTACGGTTCTTCTAGGTATGTTTGATTGAAAATATCCCAAACTGTGTATACTCTGGGGAAAACTGATCCTGAGTCTTTAATAATCTTTGACTTACTTATAAATTTTGAATGGAGTATTTGTTAAGATAATTCAACTTCCTAGGTTTTATTAATCCAAGACAGAGTAGAACCCTCCTACCAGCCTTACTTGTAACAAATGATGGATGTTAAGGTGACGAGGGGTGGCAGTGCAATTGTCATATATATTTTGTAAGGAGCAACTGCTGTGATTCAACTACAGGCCTTTGGTTCAGGTTTTCTGGTTTCCCGCTGGCTATAACATTAGGATTTGGGATTGTGAATTTAACCCATTAAAGTGTTAGTGGAAAGAGTGAAAGCCCTTATTAAATAAATGTCTTAGTTTATGCTGAAGCCAACAATAGGTTAGTCAAGAAGAAGAAATAAGCAAGAAGCGTCAGTTAGTCACCAACATCCCAACTTCCAAATGGTAGGATGGAAATTCCTTGGACAAATTACATGGCAAGTCCGGATCTAAGACCAGGTCCCCGTGGACGTTGAGAACCCACACCGAGGGGATTGTGGGTACTTCTCTGTTTTAGGAGCCACATAGGCCAGAGGAGCAGCAAGCAGGTAGTCACAACAAGAAATTAATGAGCAAGTGAGTTTGCAGATGGTATTCCTGAAGAAGTAAAGACTGTGCAGTAAGGATGGTAAACAGAGCACCTTAGATTTAAAAAACAAAAACAAAAACAAACAAACAAACAAACAACAAAAAACCCTTGTTTCTAGAAGGAGAGCCCAGTTTTTGTTTTTAATTTTAGAAAGTATGTTATGAAGCCAGTAAGAAAAAAGAATGAGATATTAAGAGACAAAACACAACTCTCTCTCTCTCTTTTTTTTTTTTTTTTTTTTTGGTTTTTCGAGACAGGGTTTCTCTGTGTAGCCCTGGCTGTCCTGGAACTCACTCTGTAGACCAGGCTGGCCTCTCGAACTCAGAAATCCACCCAAGTGCTGAGATTAAAGGCCTGCGCCACCACCGCCCAGCCAAAACACAACTCTTAACAACATATCTGACTGTGCACCACCTTATAGCGATCAGCCGTCAGGGAGCCAAGGCAGTGAGTACCGCTCAGAGATGTCAGCGTGCACGGAGCACAGCTTGAAAATCTAAAAGTAGCCTGAGCCTCTCCGTGTGACCTTGAGGCCTCTCTTCCCCAGCCTGTGCTTCTTCTCATTCAAGGGTTACTCCTGTCGTAAGATGACTGTAGAGTCGTTCTTAAAGTACCCGCTAACGTGTAGTTCAACCCGTAGCGGATACTGATAGAGTAAGGGGAAATAGTAGATAACTTAGTGAGGAGCAAAATAGAGAATCGCCATTTCCTTTGCTTGGTGCATTTAGAGACTCATCCTTGTGGGAAACCACCCAGGCCTGGTTTCCCCACTCTGGCATATATCCACCCTTCATCTTTTCTTCCTCTATTCTTTCCTTCTTTTAGTTGTGACACTCGGTACCCAGCAGATTCCTAGGGTTCTTCTCCCACATAAACACTTGTGGTCTTTGGAGAGAAAGATGCAATGAATGGGGAAAAAAAGAGCTCATTTGAAGTTGAAAAAGACACTGAAGAAAAGGAGCTAGGGGCTGAGAAGAACATCCGGATGAGAGAGAGGGGCTCCTTAAATGCAAGGCATATTTAGGTCAAGCATCTCTCATTCGTGAACTGAATTGTGCCGCTTCTGAATCAACTAAGAAGATTGACAGAGATGTGGAAACTTCTAGGTTGGAGGACTCTCCGATCACGTGTCTTTAGTTTCTGTTGAAAAGCTCCATTATAGGGCTTGGGGATGTATCTCTAAATCAAATGGAAAGTAAACAAGTAAGTCATCAAGAACTCATTTTTACGATCCATAGTCTGGAGAAGGAATTGGCATTTTTCTTTGCTAGAGAAGAATAGGCCACGTGTGTTTACTCCTCTCTGTCTTTGTGAATAGGTCTATACAATTACGTGAAAGGTTTTAGTTAAGAAATAGTAGTGGCTTTCTAATTTTCTCCATTCCTTTGGGTTGGCACCGCCTAATAACATGATTTTAAAATTCATGTTTTGCTAAGGTTCTTTTTTCACCTTTGAGTAAAAGGACTGACGGCTTTGTAAGACTTAAAAGCATACTTTGTAGTTTACAGAAATAATCAGAAATCTAAACTGCTAAGCTGCCCCCCAACAACAAATATTTTAGCATTATCAATATACTCTAAGGATGCGTAGGAGGTGTTTGATAGTGAGCAATCTGGTCTTTCAAAAGCATTATTTATGTTACACCCAGGATTTGAACTACTCCCCCAAACTGTCTGTTGTCTTGATTTATTGTGGAGTTAGGTTTATTTTATAGGCCTCTATTGGAATGGATTGAGGTCAATGCCAATAATTCCTGATCCTACTAAAAAAAAAACCAATACCTACAAATGATTTCTTTTTCAAAAGTTCTTTGATCAGTATTTCTGGAGGGAGAAGCATATGGGAATAAAAAAGTACAGAGATCATTAGACACCATGGGAGTGGGGCTTCAGACACCATGGGGATGGGGCTTCAGACACCAAGGGGGTGGGGCTTCAGACACCAATGGGGTTGGGGCTTCAGACACCAAGGGGGTGGGGCTTCAGACACCAAGGGGGTGGGGCTTCAGACACCAATGGGATTGGGGCTTCAGACACCAAGGGGGTGGGGCTTCAGACACCAATGGGGTGGTGCTACAAGTGTCTCTGTTCTAACTGGGAAGTAGGCTGCATTGGAATCACCCTGGAAAATGTGCTGGGCAAAGCTTCCAACTTGATCTCCCTTACCCCTTCTTGTCCCCATAATAAATGTACAATTTTCTAACGCATTTGTCAACGGTTATCTAACCGCCTTGCCCTTGCCTTTGGCTTTGTTTAAGCATTCGGATATTTCGGCTAGGGATCTTTCATTCTTGATTTGAACCGTGCCACTTTGACTCAGGAGATTGATAAAGTATGCGGGAGGAAACTGTAAGTGGTGAGAGAGATTCGCAGGAAGGACAAATAACTGTTCGTATCAAAAGCAAAAATCTTCTGCTTTAATAGAAATAAAGCTTCAGGATTTCCTTTTGACTGACCAACCCAAGCAGCTATGCATTGGTTAAACATGTAGCTCAGACACAGTTACAGAAAATCCACTTTTCCTTCCCTTGTTGTTTTTGTTTGTTTGTTTTGTTTTCTCACTTTGCATCTAAAGGCAGATAAATGAATCCAGTTACTTTGGTCAGGTTAAGAAGAAATGATTTGATTTGACATATATAGAAATATTGCCTTTGCTTAATTGTGTCTGTTGTTTTAGAATATTCACGTGTAGAAATTCCAAAACTACGATTTCTCAAACAGGTAACACTACTTGTTGGAATGATAAATTGTAAATGTAGGTTCAAACCAACCATGCTTTGATGATCTATGACTGTATTATAAACACTTACCTACTGTTTTTGTTGCTAATTTCTCTAGCTAAGTTGCCAGAATCTCAGATATTTCTTAAAGCAGTGGTTCTCAACCTGTGGGTTGTGACCCTTTGGGGGCAGGGGTTGAATAACCCTTGTTGCCTAAGACCATCAGAAAACACCAGATATTTACATTGTAATTCATAACAGTAGTAAAACTATAGTTATGAAGTAGAAGCAAACATAATTTTGTGGTTGCGGTACCATCACAACACCAGGAACCATATTAAAAGTTCACAGCATTAGGAAGGTCTAGAACCACTTGCCTTACAGGAATATGATCACAGAGTTTTAGTTCCACTTAAGGACAAGGCAGTGTCTGGTTTGCCATACATATCAGATAGGTAAAGTTTATTAAACTTAATATGGCTTATAGGTAAATGAATTAAACAAAGGCTACAATACTGTAGGACTTCCAAGGGCCTTTAAGACATGAATATATTTGAGGGATCTTTATGATTGGGAATACGACATACAGCATTTCCCCCAATACTGGCTCTCAGAACCGTTCCATGGTGTTTGTGTTGAGAAGGATAGAACAAGACAGTGGACATGCCCCACTGCTTTGGGAAATATTTGTGTGTGAGGCTTGCCTGGGGACTTGGTAGGCCATGAGGCTTTGCTGAGATGAATCAACATCAGGGTTAAAGGGGAAGACACACAAGACAGGAGGGTTATGGACAGAAGACACAGGAGAGCACGAACAGTAATTCTGTTTTCCAATTTTAATCGTAGATGAGTTCCTAGGCACAGGCACCGTGGCTGAGTCATCAGGGCAGTCTGATTATGCAAGCACTGACTGCGGAATGAAGTCACCGTGGCAGGAAGTGCAAAGGATCCGAATTGAGAGTGGCATTGTAATTACGCTTGAGTGTTGCCACTAGAAGACTGCATGTGTCAGTGGCCTTTGACAGAACCCTGGCATCCCAGGCAGTATTATAATTACCACAAGAACTCTGAGAACTCCTGCACTCAGCAGCCACAATTCTTAGGAAAAGCATATTTAAAGCCTGAAGCTGGGTTATGTTTCAAGGCGAATGATACGGTCCTAATCGTTTTCTAGTGATCTTTCTTCTTCCTCTTGTGTGTGGTTTATGAACACCATGTATTTAAGTAAACGTGTCTTGGGCATACGCATGAAGGACAGAATAGGACAGACATCTGTTATGCTGCCCCCTATTCCCTTAAGAGGGCGATCTCTCACTGAACCTGTAGCTAGAATGGTGACATCAAACCTCCAGTGTCTACCCCTCCCACTGGATGAGAGTTACAGACCATGAGCATCCATGTCTGACATTTTACGTGTCTACTGACATCTGAATTCAAGGCCCCATGTGTGCACACCTCAAACACTTATTTGGCTTATTTTTTAAAATTGTCTTTGTTCATTTGAAGTCATCTGTAACCAAATACACATTACATGGAAACTCAGTATGTTGCTTTACCTAGAACAGAGGAAATGTGTCCAGTGACTGTGGGATTAAAAAAAAAATAACTTGATGAGTTACCATGTTAGCCTGGCTTTTGCAATCACATTGTAAAAGGAAGTAGGTGTCCTGAAATAAATGGCCCACTCCTAATCTGACCATTTAAAGCCATTAAACACAGCTCTGATATAATTTATCTCTGTCCATTTTGTCAAAGGCATAATGTCAGAGTGTCATGTCTAAGGAATGTTCTCTCTCTCTCTCTCTCTCTCTCTCTCTCTCTCTCTACTATTTTCTGTTTTTTTAGCTGGAAATATTTTGCAAGTGGAAGTAGCTCTTATCTCTGGTGTGAATTTAGATCCAACTGAGCTTTGAAAACATCTTTCACTGTTCAAAAGAGTGTCTCTCAATATAGAATGTAAACAATAGCTGTAGCTGACCTCTGCTCTTCACTTAGTATATGTTTGAACTTACCTGTTTACTGGGATGGACACACACAAGGGGGATGTAATTATAGATAAGAATTACTATTTTGCCAAAGTCACCACTCTCTCCTTAAAGACATTATAAGGAAAATCAAAAGCAGGAAATGAAAGACGGCTGCATTTAAAGCTGTCAGAGTGTGTAGAGATGGGTAATCAGCCTTTTTCTTTTTAAAGTTCCTGAGAGAAGCTGAAGCAGAGCATGGTCAGGCTGAGTTAGTGATCTCAGAAGGCAGATCTTCAGACTCTAAGCCAACCATCCATCTTATCTATCTTCTGCTTCCTTAATTTCCGTTTTCTAGACAATGTAAAGTATGTCCATAGAAAGAGAAATGCAGAATTTGTGATAGATATAGCTCAGTGCTTGTGCACTGTGTGCAAGGCCAGGACTTAATCCACTGCTCATCCCAAAATGCCCAAAAGAAGCCATACAGAGAAACGCTTACAGCAAATGATTGACTAGCTCCCTAGACTCTGCATGGGGTTGGTGAGGAGGAACAGAAACCAAAAGGAGAAACACAGCTCTGATCTTCATGGGCTTTAAATAATATATGTATCTTTTTGTGTTCTGCTGCTGTTCCTGATAATATACATTATATATATATATATATATGTATTATATATATATATTTATATATATAATACATATATATATGATATGGTGGATATATGTAATTTATATACACACACACACACACACACACACACACACATATATATATATATATATATATATATATATATATATATAAATTACAGTTTTGTAATCAAATTATTCAACTAGGATTCACCATAGGAATCTTCTGGTAACTTCTATAGACAATTGTGTTTGAATGTTTAATACCAAAATATATTTGTTTGTCATGCTAGATGATCAGTATGCACTCAAAGGTACTGTGTTATGTTGTTTTGTTTGTTTTATCTCTCTGTCTGTCTGTTTGTCTGTCTACCCACCCATCCACATCCATGCATTCATCCATCCATGCATCCACCCACCCATGCATACAACCATCTATCCTTCCTTTCATCCATCCATCCATGTTTGTATGTATATGCATGTTTCTATCTATCTATCTATCTATCTATCTATCTATCTATCTATCTATCTATCAATCATCTGTCTGTCTATCTATGTATCATTTACATATGTGTGTGTATGTATGTTTGTATGTATGTATGTATCTAGCTATTGCAAGAAAATATTTCATTTTAAGCTAATGGAAAGTCTGAATTCCTCTAGATAGCTCAGTGTCTGTGGTCCCTACTCCTGCTTCCTCAGACCTATATCCCATCCATCTTGAATTGCTCTTCATCCTCTTATTTCTATAAAAATTTCCATGAGTATTTAGCATTCTCTAAAGGAACTTAGCCCAAACACCACAATTTCATTAGTAAGTCATTGATTAGTTTGTACTCTTTGTTTGGGCTTTCCTTTCTCCTCTTCTTATTTCTAATGTAATTTACTTTTATTTTTAATTCAGAAGAAGAGTTTGAAATCTGCTAAGTCAGCCCTTCGTTGCTCCCAAGCCTGTTGTGTGCATGAGTAATTGACTTTGGCTAGACATACCAAAATTAAATCCTCAGATTGCCTTAGCTTTATCAGAATTGCACTGGCAGTCTCCTCTGCTCCTCATAATGCATTCCCCTTTGAATTTTATTATAATTGTCAGATGGGGGTGAGGGAAGACTGGTTCTCATGCTAATTGACTTTACAGCAAGATTGATTCCATTGAATCTACACATCTAATTCAGTCTAATTCAATAGAAAGAGCCCCATCACTGGGAGGTAGCAGCTATGATTCCTATTTCTGGGATAGATTATATAACTTTACTCTCTCTTAATAGAAAAAGGGGCTGGAGGAGGTGCTGTTTAACATCACTATCTATCTAGTTTATCCAGTTTATCTACTTCTGTGGCCACTGAGCTGGCTTTAGTCTCGAGTAAAAGGAAGATTCTTTGTAAGCAGGTAATTTCTCCTGTAGAACTAACCATGTGGTGATCAACATCATCTCAACTGGCAGCTCATTTGGCTGCAGTTAACCTTCTAGACTCCATTTTCTATCCACCACTCTCCTCATTAACTGTCCTGTCCTGTCTATTCAGCCAGTTACTGTGGCGTGAATCCTGCACTATCCTACCTCTGTCCCCATCAATGATTTACTTAAGAGTTTTATTTGATCTGTTGATGATTCCTCCCCCATCCCCGCTCGCAGCATATTGATCTAAGATTCTTGTAAATGCTCCTCTTCAGATCTTACTAGTCTTAAAGCAGGTCTCAGAAAATCCCCTGGAGTTATCTCTATTATATAATAGAGATATATTCTGGAATTGCTAGAAATGTGGAAAGAATCATGTAGTGATCATTTGTATGTATTATAAAGCTTCAGTAATTTTAATTGTGATAAAGAACTATCCCTCCAATTGAGCTATTAGTAAGATAAATGCATGCTTTGTATCAAAGCTGACAGAGCAGTGACTGGTGAAGTCCAGTTGATGATCTAAAGCCCCTGTGACAAACAATGGGACTGTCAATGCCTTTTAATTACTAGGTTCTGAGTAGATTTCAGGGCATTAGAAGAAGATTTTAGGAGATAAAACCAGTATTAATATAAAAATCTGAAGAAATCTTCCAGTCCAGGGATCTTCTCAGAGATGTAGAATTCTACTAAGTTGAAATTATAGAATAGAGGGAAATTGACAATATTTTTTGCTTTGAAGATGCTGAAATATGCCCAATTCATTTCTACTTTGGAAGTTAAGGCCCATTTCATCCTAAACTAACCCAGATCAAGTTTTTATGTCCTCAGAAATACCATTGATAGGTTGACATTTAATGAGATTTCTTTTATGTTCTGAAAGGAATGCTGCTTGAGAACCTTCCCAGATAAATGGAAAGACTGATTGAATTCATGCGAAGGAGATTTATGCCTGATCATATTCTGATCTTTCGGGCCAACATAATTTTACTTTCCTGTGATGTTCATGCAGAGTGTTGATAGTAACTTATTTGTCACATTGTTTATCCAGAAGCTCCAATTTTATATTAAGTCCCCTGGCTTTTTCTGGCAATACTAGCCAGGAGACTGCCAGATTGCAGTGTGCACTCAGAATGCCATCAACTTCATTAGTCAGTTGTCATTTTGACTCATTCACGGACCATTAAATGGAGAACTTGGAGGCACAAACTAATACTGCTGTTTTTGATGTTTTAAATTTGGATGAGTGAAATACTTTTTTTGTGTGTACACCATCTTGAAACTAATAGGTTAAAAGAAGAGTAGAAAAATTATTGGTACTCAAATTTTAGGATTTTTAAATAAGTTTCAATATTTTGATTTTATTAAATTTGACTCCACATTTGAATTTACCTAGTCTAAACTCTTAAAAAAAATTCTAAAAGATTTTCATCCCATCTGTGGGTTCACATTTGTGGATTCAACCCACAGATTATAAATATTTAGAAAAAAAGTACATGTGTGCTGAGCATCTGCAGACATTTTCTTGTTATTCCCTAACTGACATAATGTAACACTACTTATAATCTATTACATGTTATAATAAGGGGTATTACTAGATCGATGGGAGATTAGAAAGAGCACATCATTTTATGTAAGAGACTGGACTAACTGTAGATTTTGGTGGTGTTTGTGGAGCCAAACCATAAGAGAGCCCAGGGAAAACTCTAACCATCCAACTTCCATAGAAAAATATGTGAGTGACATTTAGTCTTCCATAGTAGTCAAACCTTGTTTTGTGGAAAACATGTTTGGCCTTAGAATTCATTAGGCACTAAGGTAGAATGCTTGGTTTGTACCTGTTGACTTCAAAGCTCTACATCTGCCTGTTGGAGCACACTTTTACTTTGGTTGTTCAAATCTAAAATTTACCAATTATTTTCAGTGCTTGAGCTATTACTTATAAAAGAAGCACAGTGCTACCACTATTGTTGACTATTGAAAACTGGCTTTATCTAATTTTCTCCATTTAAGTTTATATTATTTTATGTTGGCTGATTATGAATTTGAAATTCATATATTTTCCATCTTAATATTTAATTTTTTCTGTGTGTGTGTATACATACACTATATATACATATATATACATACACACATATATATGTATATATATATACATACACATATGCATATGTGTATATATATATATATATATATATATACATAGTGCCTCAGAAGACTAGAGAAGGACATTGGATTTTCTAAAGCAGGAGTTATAGGTGGTTGTGAGTCACCTGATTTGGCTGAGACCCAAGCTCCAGTCCTCTGGAAGAAAAGTACATGAACTTAACTGTTGAGCCCATCTGTCCAGCCCCCAGCTTAATCACTTGTATTATGTTCTGTAGAAGCTTAATTTATTCCCATGTGCCAACATTGTTCTGTCTTGCATTCTAGCCTTTAATTTTTAATTTTCCAGTATGATTATATTTTGGTGGTGTACCTTGGAAAGCATATACATGTCTCATTTTAAAATTTTGATTTAAGAAGATACATTCAGGCCTTGCAAAATTTTTATTATGTTCTTATATCTACATTTGATAGAATTGTGCTCAATGGCTTCAAATATACTGCTCTGTCTTCTGTGTGATTCTTTTTCTCACCACTAGTATTAACACGACAAATACTTGTTGAACATAGAATAGGGAAACAGTTATTTTCTGCTTATATGAAGGTAATTTCAGTACAAGCTTATGTGAGAAATGGGTAGCGCATGTCCGGTATAGCATGGTAGAGTATGTCGAGGCTAATATGCCACACGGGAAGTCTCGTTTGTACTCTCTTATTATTGTCAGGAGTGAGAAACAATCAAAGGGGAAGAGCATCATCCATTTCATTTTGGAAACAATTACAACTGTTACACAAGAATGAATCCGGATGGGAGTGGTCCAGAGAAGTGAAAGGACAGAACCAAGGATAGGAGGGTCAGAGTCTAATTAGAAATCAGTACAGTAATCCCAGTGATGGATGAAGGAGCAGTTGTTAGCTTGAAAGGGAACAGATAGATTTTCAGTGCATTCTGGAGGGAGAATCAATAGGTCCTAATGACCAATTACTTGTTTGAGGATGCAATGGATCACTGCAGGTACCTGGTTTGGGTGACTGAATAGATGGTTGAACCAGCAGGAAGACAATAGCACCCTTTGGGGAACCTTTCATTCTATATGGTTAATTCCCTTATAGACAGTTATTATGGATGAGTTGCAAGATTATTCAATGATGTGTTTTAGAAGCCGAACCAGCTTCAGAAAGAGTTCAATAAAGAACTGGGAGATGGTTGCCTAACAAAGAGGGAAGAACACCCCAAACCTTAGGCTTAAAGAAAACCACGTACAGAAAGAATATTGAACTATTTATAAATAAACACTAAGAGGTACATTTATTGAAATGGAAGGATTTCAAGGCTTCATCACAGCTTGTGACTAGGTAAGATTTTTGGCATGAAATGTTCTAGATAAGTTTCAGAAGTTGTGGCTTATTAGTTGCTGAATGGGGTAGAGCATAGTTAAGGTGCTGGACTTAAATCTAGTCACAGTCATTTAATAAGGGTTAGACACATATCACAAACAAGGAAGGGCGCATAGTTTGTTGGATAGTGATGTGTGCCCTCTACTTAGATTGCATTTCAAGTTTACAAGATTATGGCCTATGAAGACGCAGACTGATTTGATCAGAGCCTGAAATGTTCACGAGTAGGTAGTAACATATGACAAAGCACTGCTCTGCCAAGTATTCTTCTTAAGCAAGGTGAGGAACAAGCTCTCTGATGGGCAGGTCTTCTCTATTCTTATTCTTGGCACAGCATCTAAGTTTAGGGAATCTGTGCATTTCTCTGTCAGTATTATATTACAGTCAGGTAACGACATTCCCTGCCACCAGGCAGCTGTGTACCTGGATTATTCTTTATTATCTTTTGCAATCAATCCCTTGATTTACTGATACAAGCCACTAATAATAAAAAAAAAAATCAGAGTCATGAACTTTCAGGATGTGGGTCACTGCTACATTTACAGGTGTTTGTGCCAATGGAATTGTTTTGAATTACTGCGTCTAACAATACTATTTTAGAGTAAAAGTTTCAAGTAATATTTTAAGTCAGGAGTTTTAAGTTTGTTTTAGAAAAAAAGTCTTTTGATTTTTTTTTCTGGAGAAGCAGAAAGTATACCTAAGCTCTAATGAACTCAGATAAGTGTACCAATGATTGGTACATGATAACCCATTTAATTGTCTTTGAGATAAGTATCATAAATGGCAGGTTTGTTCTTTTACTTTTGTGACAGAGCTACTGAATAGGTGATTCCTTTGATCCAGGCTCATTTAACTCTTTAAAAAAAAATATGTTGGATAACATCTTAATTTGCACTAAAATGTCTAAGTAAATAGGTTACTGAAGCTATGCTATCAGTCTGTTCGAAGCCTTAGGGTTTCATTACAAACATCTGCACTGATATATTTTAGGAAATAGAAAACATGAAACAGAGTATAGACATGAGAAGTATTCAGGCAGAAAAAATATTTAGTGGGTAAAGAAAAACATGTTCAACTCATTTACAACTTTATTAATAAAGTATAGCTATAGTAGAGCAATATAAAATAATTTATAAGCATATAGGATGCAATTACATAATATTAAAAACCTTGGAGTATAATACCTTAGCTCATTATGAGAATTTTGCACACACACACACACACACACACACACACACACAGACATTGTCATATTTATGGCACCAAAGTGGGAACATATAATTCTACATGTAGAATACATGGGAGTCTATAGAGTTAATAAATACATGAGTGTGGCCTTGGGATTGAGTAGGTGTGTATTAGTTAAGAGGCCTAGGATCTCTCAAGATGATGGAATAAAATAAGTAGCCATGAACTAGTATGTCCACATCTCTGTAGTCTAGCTAGTCGGCTAGCTAGCATGAGAGAGCCAAGACTCAAGCAGAAATCTGGTGAAATAGACCAGAGCCAGTTCATAGAGGACTTGCAAGAATTCTGGGACCCGAACCTTACTCATTAAAAGTTTTGACACCATTTGAGAAGGTATAAATAGGCAAATAATTCGACCCTTCAATTTTAAAGAGATCATTTGGTGGCTACGTGGACAAGTGATTCTAAGAGGCCTATCGACATGCAAAGGCTTGAGCTGGGCAGTTATTGCTGGGTAGGAATTGATGAATACTTAAACTATGAGGCAGAAAGGGGTTTGAAAAGATAGATTGTAGGTAGAAGTATACCAGTAAGTTAGTAGCATTCCCTTGGTATGGGCAGAGGCAAGCCCTGGAGCTACGTAAACAGAAATGGCATAAAGAGTGACTGACCCCAGTGGAGACCCAGTACAACCTTGGTTCCTTTAGCATCAGCTTAGTTCTTGCTCTAAAGTCCTCTCTGTTGGTCTTCTAGCTCTACCTTTCAAACTGTAACAATTCTGCAAATTTAAATTACTTACATAGCATCTGGAGCTCCTAAGCGGACTGACATTTTTTTTTTTTTTTAATAAACTTACCTACAATAATTCTTACACAGATCAAATTCTGTGTTGTACGTCACAGATAATGTTGACTACGGACGGTTAAGTAGTCATTAGACTATTCATTTGTCCCTGTGTCAGAACCTGAAATGTTTGGAAATTCCACTTGATGACAAGTCATGGTTTTGATGGCAGTTTTGATGGAGTGTGACACTGTGTCAGAATCTACTTTCCTTGGGAATAAAGAACTGAAATGTGAAACTTAGGTTTGCCCCCACTACTCACTACTTGACACAATTTTTAGATCACTTTACAGCACTGTTACTGTAGTTGCTTTTGTTGAATTTTAAGAATTTCTACTACTTTCAGAATGAGGAATTATTGATACCAGTAATTGTTGGTAGATACTTGGTAATCCAGGGTCCAGAAGTTGGAATGTTTATGGATTTTTTTAAACACATGCCAAATTGTATTCAATGTATTAAATGAGTTAATTTATTTCACTTTGCAAAACAACTTAGAAACAAATTTCAAATTTGTTAGTAAAAGACGTGATTAATAAGGATTGTGAAAATTAATCTCAAGCACATAAAATGTCTGTAGAGAAGTGGAGAGAATTCCTGCTTTTCTTTTATTTATAATGATGGATGTAGCTCATCATACCTTCCCTTTACACCACTGGACTGTCTTTGACTGAGAGCCCTTTCTATACATGTATGAATATGGCTTTCCACATGAATACTCAAATAGTTTGTTCAGGCCCACATAGATCTCCAAAGGGAAAGCCAGTTTAGTGTGCTTTACTCTGTTCACTCTGATCAACACACCCCACGTCCCCCCTGTGTCTGCTTACACAACTGTTGGTGTGGGAAGACACAGCAGAGGACCTTCGCCCTTACATCAGCTGGTCTCATAGAGCAAGAATGATAGCATAACAGGTGGTTTACAGTAATTAGATGAAGGAGCCACAGTCCATAGGAAAAGATGACAAAATCTCAGTGGAGACCATTCAAGGACCAATAGCTAAACACGAGAAGCAAGCTCTGTTTATCGACTAAAGTATCGAACCCTTAAATGTGTTTACTTTCTCCACACAGTCCAAAATAAGTTCATCCAGAGAGGTTTACTTCTGTCCATTTATATATCATAGAACGAAGAAGACAGTGTTAGCCACTGAATGTTCTCTGGAAACTCATGCAAGTTCCCATCTTAAGAAAATTTGGTTGAAACTAGGCAAGTGGACACCAAAATCACATGAGTTCCTAGACAGGAGGGAAAAGCCCCCCAAAACGTTGACGACTCGCAATAGAAAGGGCAAAAATTTCCCAGCTCGAATCTGGTGGGATGTTATTTGTTTCCAGAGATGATTATGACACTAAATGAGCTCCAGTCTGCTTTGTAATAATGCCACTTTTCCACTCTGCCATCAGCGGGTTCCCTCTAATCTTTGTGGGACTTATTAAAATGAGGCAGAGTCATCTCCTCAGAGTGACTGCTGAGCCAAGTGCCTTAGAGATCTGCTGCCTCTGCTTCTGGTTTTGGAGCATGTCTGAGAAGACGTTTCCTTGGATTCTTGGCTGTACAAAGACCAAATCTCCACAGAAAAGCTGATAGAGGAGAAAATGAATGCTCCTGGCTGGGTATTCCCAGCTGGGCTTCCACCTGGCAGCCAGTGTCAAATGTCAACCTAAACATGAGGCTACTTTTCGTTCTTGTTTTTGCCCTGGTGCCCTTGTATAGATTCTCTTTCTGTCTCTGTAATTGTCTCTGTCTCTGTCTCTCTCCACACCACACACACACACACACATACACACACACACCCCATATTGTGTTAAATGATGAGACTATTAAAATTAAGGGATTTTTAGCTGTTGTATAACAGTAACAGGATATTATAACAGATAACAAAAACTTGCTTTAAGTAAATCTAAAAGGTAAGCAGGAACAAAAGGGTTTATGATGCACAGAACCCAGTTTTTAAATTTAAGTACTTAAGTTATTTTGGAATGAAGAAGAGGGGGAGGAGAAGGAAGAAGAGAAAGACAAAAGAAGAGGATATAGGAGAGAAAGAAGTAGCTTCAGAGGAAAAAAGTCAAATAAATTCTATAAAGCAAGCAACAAATACAAACTAAAGAAAATATACCTTTTATGTTGTTTTTTGTGTATCAATTAGAATTACCTTAATTTAAAAGATACTAGCAATTAAAGAAATAAAAATTAAATCAGCAATAAAATTTTATGTTATAGCTGTGAAATGTTGACACTTAAAACACGACAAAACTACATAGCTAGGAAGTACAAGAATGGAAACTCACTTCATACTGGATGGAATGTAAATTGATCTTGCTTCTTTGGAGAGCAATTTGGGAACATCTTACAAAGCTGATGCAGGGTATAGTCTAATTGTCTAAGGTACCTAAGGAGACATACTTCAGTGTTTGCTGCAAATCTCACAGCCTCAATCTCCTAGTTACTGTAACAGCAGTGAGTCTGAGGTTAGCAAGAGGGCTCAGCTGGTAAAGGTGCCTGCCTCCATGCTTGATGACCCAAGTTCAATCCCTGGAACCCCCACAATGGAAGAATAGAGCTGACTAGAAAGCTAGCCTCGGACTCTTACACATGTGCTGTGGCATGTGCAAAACACACACCACACACACACACACACACACACACACACATACACACAAACACACACCCCACACACAAACTTTTTAGAAAATCAATATTGCCAGAATGTCATAAAATATGTGGGGCATGATGGGTTGTAGGGTTGTGAAGGTCAGTTTAGAGACGTCATCATGCTTGAGCTAAGAGTGAGATCATCCATGAGATGTAGGTACAATGCAGCTTGAGTTATAAGTCAGCATGAAGGATTGACCAGGAAGAGATAGGAGTCAGAGCCATGTAGATTATAGTCAAAGATGAAGACTAGATCAAATCAGCCAGAGATGCTATATAATTAAAGAACCAGAGTGAAGATAGCCCCAAAGGGCAAGAAGAAAACCTTCTCACTTATAGCAGTGACCAATGCACAGCCTTTTTCTCTCTCCTTTGACCAGAGCTTACAACCAGAGGTGTAGAAGCATCTGATATTGCCTTAGCATGCAAAGAGAGAGAGAGAGAGAGAGAGAGAGAGAGAGAGAGAGAGAGAGAGAGAAAGAGAGAGAATACAATGGGTGTATTGTAGCATGTGAAACTTAGAGCAGAGTTCTGGTAAATACTACTGATGGCAGAGGAAATATTTGTTTTCACTGGGTTTGTGAGATGGACTTGTGAATGTTTTAATTTAAATGAGCACTTTTACACAACTTAAAAATTAGGAATAAGGATGGATGGACAGAAAAACACAACTGCTGTAAAGTAGTAGGAATGTGGGCTGTTCTCATAGTATGTTCTACCAAGTTAGAAACTGATAAAAATAAATAGAAAGAGAACACAAACAGCTGCCCACCCAGCCCAGTGGTAGAGGACCCGCACCAGAAGGAGATGCTGGATTCCCCAGTACTACAAACAAAACACGATGAAAAATACATCATGTCTTGCTGAGCAGTGTGCAAACCATTGACACAGGAAGACCCATACGTTCCTTCAAATTATACTGATTTAAAGATTAAAGTTTAGAGACTTAACATAATAACAGTTGAATCCGCCGACTATCTGAAGACTTGGGAAACTAAATTACTGCGCATGTGCAAACTCACGGCCCCAGGCGTCTTAAAATATCAATACCTCGGGCTACAAGTTACTTTTAAAGGGTTCTTCTACTAGGAGGACCTCAGATTTATGTCACCAGTATTTATGTCATTAGCAGGCATCTATGTGCCCAGCACAAGCCATTGATTATCCTGAAGTTACATATTTTGAAGATGTTAGTGATGCTGTAACGAAGTAACTGAAGACTTCACTTGGACCATATCCTTAAGGATGGAGAAGCTCCACTTCATGGAATGGGGTACTGATGTTGGAAAAGTTTGGTTGAATAGTTCCCTTTTTTACCATTATCATGTGGCAGTGGCTATGAGTTCTGGTTCCCTGGGTGAGCTTCAGAAAATTCAGTGCTAGTTTTATTATTCATATCTGGAAACGATGATGTATATAGAGGAACCGACTCTGGTCTGGTTCACACCTCGACCTGGCTTCTAATTTCACATCATCTTGAGAAACATCCCATCTCCTATTCCTATTATTGTGAATACGAACCATGGCATTGGATATGAGTAGATAAATTTATTTTCTTCCACGATTCTCAAGGTATTCATGAATTTCCAGAACCATATGGTGATTATAAATCTTATAGATAAAATGCATTCTATAGCTATATAGTTTAAAATGTCCTCAGTCTTTAAAATAGTTTGGTCATGTCCACATCGTTATTGGAAAGGGAACAAGGATATTATTCCGGGCAGGGGGGAAGAACTGTGATAGGTTGAAAGCTCCCCTCAGTTTTCAGGCCTGGCCACAGTGCCGTGGGTGTGGGATGCTTTCTGTGGTTATTGGGGAAACAGAGCATGACTTGACTCACAGGGCAGACTCAGTGCTGAGGCAGGGAATCTAACAGTATCTTAGTTTTATTTCCTCACAAGCTTGAAATATTAACTCATGACATCAAGATGACTTTTCCAGCACGCTCCTATTGAGATGAAATTCTTACAGCCATTGTTTTATTATACACAATGATAGGCATCTTTGAATAACGTGCACGTTCATGAAAATGCATGGAAGAACCAAGATATTGAAATGTTTCTCTTATGTAATCTATTTTAAATTCGCTTCAACATATTACTGACTGAGCACTCATTATCAGGGACTGTGGTCAATCCTAGAATCACTGAAATATTGATGTAATTTCTTTTCTTATTCTAGTGCATAACAAAGGAATTCAACTCTGTTTCTTGGATAGGCTCATATCAACAGCTAAATATAGTAATTTCTAAGGAAATTCATTCCCCAGCCTAGAGGCAAATCCTTGGAAAGATTGAACGGGTAGTCTTATGCCATGAAACCATGATGAGGGAATATTCACATGCTATGTTGGAAGGCTTTTCCAAATCTGCACACATCTTTTGCATACACCCTTTGTCTAGCGAGCATAGATATTCTTTAGCTGACTTGTGTATGAGTTTATCTGTATCGGATAACACAGACGACCATCTAACCGCGGCATGACATTGTGGCCCTTTGTGGATTTCCCTCATGAATAAAGGCACACGAAGGCTCTTTACCAGTCTATGGCTAGTGCACATAAAATAGAATCAAGGAGTAAAGTTCAGAACTTCTATTTCCAATTTTATCCATTCTCTTTCAATGACGCGTGTTTCACCAAGTTTCCGAGAAGGGGTTGGTGCATCTTAATAACATAGAAAAGCTCCACGGTGCCCCGAGATAACCATTGAGAACCTGGTCATGCCCCAGAAGGCCTGCTAGGCTCGGTATGAGAGCAGAGAAATACAAATGGTTGTCTTTACTCTGGAAAGGTTTCCCTTCTCTAGTAGCTAAGAAGGATCATTCAAACAGAGTGTATCAAGAAGCCTGGGAGATCCAAGGGAGGGAGAAAAATGTTTCCTTTTTCCAGGAGAGGTACTGAGATTGACCAAAGAGAGTTTGCGAACAATGTTTTTCTAAATTATTTTTTCTAAAAAAAAAAAAAAAATCCTCCCAGATTTCAGTACTTCCGTGTCCCCCACTGCACATAATGGCGGGCTCTAGACACACGTTCACACACACGCTATCATCTGTAACGATTCAGGACACCCCATGGGGGAGATTTTTTTTTTCTTCACTTTTTCTTTCCGTCCCCATCAGTTGAGCAGCTGGTTGTTCTCTTCTAATTTTCTTCAGATCCTTTTGACTATCTGACCCTGGATCCTTATCCAAATAGAAGCTTCGTGGCGTAATGAATGTGGTTTTCTGGTTCTCTGCCTTGTCAGTGCCTTCTATGTTACGTGGTGTATGGTCAATGAATGTGAGTGAATACATTAATGATGAAGGCCTGAATGTCATGGGTCACTTTGCTGCCATCCGCTGCCATGCTGACTGACTCTGAAATAGTTATCACGACCTCCCCTGAGCAGAGAGGACAAAAGGCATCAACCTGATAGCCGTGGCAATCGTCAAAGCTGAACTACCCCGTGACCGAGTCATTGTAAAACCCTTATAAGATGAGATCTCACTCCGCACCATCCTTCTGCCAAGTCCGGAGTGTTTACTCAAGGATGAGTAGGTCTTTTGAAGTAATCTTCTTAATTGATAGGAGTCTTCTTACCTAATTAATTCGTTAAGTGCTTATTAAGGACCTAATGTATGCAGACATTGATTGGGCCTTGGAGATCTCCTAACGAACAGTACAGACAAATCCACATCTTGCCATTAACGACACGGATCTACAGATTAAAAAGAAATCTTGAGAGCTGTAAGAGCCTCGAAAGGACCCAAGGGTGAGGAGGCTGGGAGTGACAAGGGAAGCAGATTGGGATGTGTGTCCTACGGTCGGTCTGGTACAACAATCTGCCTTGTCCAGCCTTCTCCATCCTGATTACGTTTCACAAGGCTAACACCTATGCAGAATGTTATGGAACGCACGTAATCATCTGCTCTCTGGTTGTGTTTGACCATGGAAATCGATCTATAGTATGGCTGAGAGCCTAAAATGGTTGAGGACTGGGAATATATTACCCTGGATTTCACCCAACCATATCCCCACTAACTGGGGGGTGCTTTTCTTTAAGGAAATGCTTGTTTTTATCAGGAGAGTCTGTGTGTCTATGCTCTGAGCTTGAGGAGCTTCTCTTATCTTATTCTTTCATCTTTTGGAAGTCTAATTACTCTTTGGCCCTGTGATATCAGTATGCCATGTGTCTGCCATGTGACCTTTATGATGATGACAATGACTGCAACCCTTCCCCAATTCTTCTCTTCAGTGGTTAAACAGCATATGTCAATCATTTATTTCCTTGTTGACCAGAAACACTTAAAGATCAAATATTAGCTTATTAGCAAACGAAGGAGTGGGAAGTAAAGCTCTGTAAGGTATAAAGTAAATTATGCTAAGCTTTGCTTCCATTTGTATCTTAGGCAGCTGTGTGTATAAGCGTAGTGAGGTGACTTTTACTTCTTTAGAAGGTTCAGATCCCATTGGAGCTATCTTTCCTGGGCATCACCACAATGTCCCTAAGGATAATTTTCTTTTTTTAATTTAAGACTATAGCTGGAGTTGCTTCTCGTTCACGGCCTTTGTTCGCACACACTTCGGGGCGAGAAGAACCGGGATCTCTTTTATCCTCTTTCCTGATGGGTCATTTAAAGACATATTAATCCTAGCTCTCATATGTGTTTATATGAGAACATTGCAGCCTCTGAGGAGTTCTTGTTCCTGGATGTGTGTGTCCTGGGCTACCTGTCAGCTGTACGGGCCCAGCACAAGCAGGAGTACTAGGGGAGGTGGCATGTGCAAAGAGCATCGCTGTTCCCGTCATACATTTTGTCCTTTGGGAGTTGAAATCACATTTCTCTAGAGGGCGTAGGTTCCGCTTCCATGTTACATCTTGAGAGGATCAAGAAGAGAGAGGGCAGAAAATATTCATTTAGCCTTCTCAGGCATGCACAGGGAATGTGGACAGAATGTGTGCGTCAATAAAGGAAAGTTAATTAAATCCCAGTCCAACAGTCAATCCAGAGGGTGTTTGAAGAAAGGAAAGTGACAAACTTTCTTGATGTGCCCAAGACAGTTATGGGATGAGATACGGAACGCCAAGGTAAATATTGCTCGTATTTAGTGGTGTCAAGTGAAGGGTCCTGTATTTCTGATGGGAAAACTCAAAAATCAATCCATCGATCGAAAAAACAACAACAGGACCACACGCAAACAGATAGAAAGATTCTCTAGGTTACAGTCGAGGTATTTTTCTAGAGTTTTCAGAGACCAGGAAAAGTCAATCACTTCCATCTACCTATCTTGATATGGAGTCCTCTGTCTCATCGTTTAAAACAGGCAAATCAATCAATACAGGGTTCCATTATTGTTACCATACATTATGTTGCTATGGACATTTCTAAATTAAAATGCAACCTGCACTTTATTCTACATCACTGCTCTCCTATTAAGCCCTCACTCTTATTTCCCCTTTTCGGTCTCCCTGAAAACCGGAAGCTCAGAATCACTTGCTGTTGCTCATGTTTACCTACCCACGCGCTCCTCTACCTGCGATGCCCTTTCTGTTGTTTCTGCTTTGGGCCAGAGCTTGGTTGGCAGGACAGAGCCCTTAGCATTTTTCTTACTATTGGGATTGTCTGAAATAAATGTTAACTGCAGCTCAGAAGAGAGCCATAAAGCACACTCATCACGAACCACCCTCACAGATGCAGCTCGGCCACGGACTATGTCTCCCTCCTCTCTTCCTCTTCTTCCATCTGGAGGGGCCTGCACAAAACCCACTGGAGCCTAAACACAGCCACATTAGCCGGGGATGCCTCTGGTTCAGTCACCAGGAAGAGATTTCATTGGCATGATGCGCCAGGGTACCATGCCAGGTCCAGACGCTTTTCTAGTACAGAGATGAGGAGCTCAGAAGGTGTACGAATTGGAATGGAGCCCGAGGCAGCCAGAGTATCTATTTATCTTACTGCAGGGCGTGCTAATCTGTAGACACTGCAGGGTCTTGAAAAATAATAAAAAAATATTTTGCTCATTAACTTTTTAAGTCATGCTGGCCTGGCAAAATCAATATAACATGTTGTAATTGATTTATGAAATGAAAAAAGCCGGGCCTGACTGGTGAACTCTGCAGTTGGCTGCTCCAGGCACCAGGTCCTTGTTCTCATTAGTGCACTTCCTTTAGCACTGCCTGAGCCAAGGGCGCAGCCGGAGCTGGAAGGCTCCAGTCCTCTGCAGACAGGCTGTTTGAGATGTAGCTTGCACTGTCTCCCTGGGGTCCTAGGCTTTCCCTCTGTCTCTGTCCCCATTCAGGTCAGCTGAAGGACTTCAGCCTCTTCCTCATGGTCCCTGATGTCCTCAGAACATCTTCCCGGGGAGGCAAGCCTCCATTTACACCAATCGCTTGACATTTTAATCTCTCTGCTCCCTCCCTCTTCTCTCACCTTTTCCTTCCTCTCCCTCAGCCTGTCTTATTCCATCTGTCCCATCTTCTCATCGATCTCTCTCATTCTGCTTTTTTTTCTATAACCTCACAAGGTGAACCTTTATTTTCCTATTTTGTCCTTTTAAAATTCAGAGCCTAACTCTTTCATCTCCAAGACAACATTTTATGTTCCTTTGCCAACTCCTGCTAAATTATGTTCATACATTACCCTTAAAAACAGAGGTGACTCGTATATAAACCAAGCTGGGCTCTGTGGCTCTGTGGCTCTCAGCTATTTTCTCAGGGATCATGGAAGAAAAGTGTACTACCAGTACGGGGGGTGGTGGTGGTGGTTTCCTGATGGATTCCCGTCTATTTAGAACAGTGTGTATGTAGCCCCTTGTTGCAGGATTTTCACTTCTAATCACATTAGGGCAGTGGGAGGCTTGTGATTGGACAGGAGAGGGCAAGGTGGTAATGTAGTGGTGTGGGCCACTACACAATCTAGGAGCACAGCATGTATTCATCTTAATTGAGTTGTGTTTTTATTGCCCGGGCTTATTTGGATTAAAGCTTTACCGCAAAGGCCTCATTTGGCCCCTCACTTAAGATAGAAGGAGCTGTTCTCAAAATGTCAAAAGTGACCAAGAACAATCCCACTGTCTAGAAGAAACTGAATATATTGCCCAGACCCCTAGACAACTTTAGGCATATTCAAATGGATTTCATCTTTTGGTTCTTTTGATGCCACTTCAGGAGCAAGAAAATGGTAAGAAGTACAGTACACTGCAGCTGGGAGTGATCAATAGTGTTCTTACTGCCTAGGTGGCTGGAGGCTCTTGGAATTTCTCCATGCGGGGACCTGTTTATTGCAGCTCATGCCGCACATGCATGGTACACCAGTTTTTAGTGAGCTGAAAGGTTTTCGTCTATCTTAAATCTTGCATAATATTGCACCAGCCCCGGACATTACTGTCACTTAGGATGTGCAACATTGTACCAAAAATTAACCACCGATGCCATATTAAAACAGCTGCAGGGTTCGATTTAGCTACAGCCGGAAGAAAATGTTATGCTATGGGAAGCTGGCCAGAATTGCAGCATAGCTATGCTGTAAATGAGGAGGAGAAGAAAGGAATTGAGGTCAAGCTGCCAAAAAAAAAAAAAAAAATGGAAATAGGAGCCAGGGCGAGTAATTCATATGGTCAGTGACAATTCAAAAGGACTCAGATCCGTGAAGTGCACGCCTGGGTGAACAGATGCGAGATGGTGGTGATGGGGGTCTCATCAGACTAGTAATTAGAGATACAAATGAAGGTAGAAAGAGAACACCTACAAATGAGATTCACCGTAGCGATTCGTCTTTCGGACTCACTATATTGATTGTGGAACGTATGGCTAGAAAAACTAGGAATGCTTGAAATCAATTTTGAGAAGTACTTCCCGATGTTCAAGGAGCGGTAGCAAAACAGGGCTGTTAAAAATGCAAGCCTGTCTCAAACACCCCGGAACTCAAGCCGTCCTCTGAGAATGACCGGTCACGAGATACAAACGGTTGTCATTTTGAAGGTAAACTGTTGGAGGGTTCTGTTGGTACACCTTTGTAGCAAACACCAAGGTGGCAACATTTTCCTTTCCATGGAATCGTGGGCTTGTGAGATTCTCATTAACAGTGGGGCCATCTGTCTCCTTGCTATTTATTTGACTCATTCAGTCACAGGTGGGTAGGAAGGCCCGGATAGGCTTGATTCTCATTCAATTCTGACGCCAGCTCTGGGAAACAGAAAGGGTCTGACAGCTGTCGCAATGCTGGGGTTCTCTTTCCTCTGTGGGAGCCAGAAGGAGGTTTCTCCATGTGACTTGCTACTAACAGAGTGAGCGGACAGAAATTTCCTCACCCCGGAAGTTGGCAGCCTGCAATTGTTCTGGTTGTCTTACCCACTTGGTAGGAGCAGACGGGAACTATAGTGGCCATGGAATTAGGCATCTTCTCCCTTGCTAGAGTGATAGGAGGATGGTTGACCAAAATAGCTCAGCCAATCCTGACCTTTCCCTGTAATTTATGCCTGCCTTCTTGGTTCAGATGTGAGGATGCTTACTCGTGCAACAAATCACAAGGACACACATTCAGATCTCCTAAGCTTTTCCAAACCTCCGGTGGAAACAAATACTACTACCGAGGTATAACTTCATGTTCCCTTTTCATGGGTTGATCAATAAATATGCTTTTGTTTATTTCAGCATTCAAATTTAGAAGTGCTATTTAAGACATATGTATCTAATGATTTGCTATGTAACACAGGATTTTCGGTAGGTATGCTCCTTCACCTCTCTGTAGCTTACTCATTCATTTGAAACAGGGTTTCTCACCAAACCTGAGTCTAGGCTAGCAACTAGCAAGCCTTAGGACTCTTCCTGTCTCTGATTCCCACATCCCCATTCCACAGCTCTGAAGTTCCAGGCTCCAGTGCAGCTATGCCTTTTTATTCTTATTGTTGGGAAATGGGACCCAGACCCATAAACTTACGCTTGCATGGTAAACACTCTTACCCACTAAGCCATCCCTCTACCTCTGTCACATTTAGTTGATGAAATACAGACAATCAGTGGCTACTGAGGCAGGAGAAAAATCTGTCTTCTCCACATAGAGATTCCTGGTGAATCCTAAATCAGTAGACATAAGAACAACACTAAATGAACACCCACCCCCCCCCCGTGTAAAACAATAATAGAAGAAGAGGTCATGAATCCAGGGAGGAGAGGAGGCGTTAGTAATGATGTAAATACAGTGTCTTCCTGTATAAAATTCTCAACAGTAAATTACATCAGTAAGGAGAAAGACATGGAAGGAGAAGTGGGGGGAGTGTTGGGTCTTCCTGGGGAGAGAAAGTTGTGGTGCCTGTGCTCAAGAGATGTATTATTGACATTCATAAAATAGTCCAAGAATAATAATACTCTACTGAAAAATCTCTTGGTAAATACATGTTTGCAATTCAATCTCTCATGAAGCTGAAGAATTTGATGGTAGTTTTAATGCCACACTGAGCGTCACAGGAAAGAGCTTATTATAGTGTCGATGTACACCCGTGTTATGCAGAATCATGAGTCTGCTACACAGTCTTGGTTATCCCATGATGCTTCTGTTTTGGGATTCCTGAACGTTTTGCTCTATACATGTCAGTTTTCTTAAACATATGTTGGCTTCAGAAATTCTAAGCAAGAATATTTTATGAACTGTTCAGTATACTAGACATCAAGGAAGTTATAGTATGTGACTTATCTCATTTAAAAAAAAGGAGTACAGGATTTATAGACAGTAACTCTCTAGAGGACAGAAAAAGAACAACACTTATTTAGTATTGGCTATGGGAATATTGATGTCTTCATCAGTTGACAAGTCCTTCTTCTTTTTTTTTTTTTCCCCTGTGAGCTCTGAGGTAGGGCCATACTTGGAGTGTTTAAAGTTTGATTTCTACACACAGACCCTGGGTCATCCAGGACCCTAAGCAAACACCACCATTTGAAATTCTCAATGTGTCTTAAGGCAATGCAACCACCAGCTGCCCTTCAATTCTCTCGGAAGCCTGTGGGCACAGAGGCCAGACAGAATTTCACTCGAATCTCCCAGGACTTCCCAACAACAGAAACTTCAGTTTTGAACCAGCCACCAAATGACAAACTCATCCACATAATTATTTTAGGGGGTAGTCATCTTCGAAACAAAACAAATACAGCTACGATTCTGCTTAGATGCCGCTGACTCCTTCCAGAGCATGTCAGTCACCTCCTTGAGATTGAAGGGGCACTTTTTAATGAGATGAGGGGTGAGGAAAGGACAACTAGCAGAGAGGGAATGGACCCATAGGGTAGGGAGCTAATGAAAAGTTGAACTAGAGAAGTAAATCTGAATCAAGTTGAATCAGATCAAAGAGGGCCAAAAATGACAGACGGGCTTGGCCGTTTTTCTTTGGGGAATATTTATGTGTGTGTGTGTGTGTGTGTGTGTGTGTGTGTGTGCGTGTAATTGAGATATGGTGTCATTACAAAAATGTCATGTCAAATATTCTATAGAAAACTGTGATAAAGTGAATTCTAAAAATGGTGAAGAAAATCCAAAGGCTTCCAGAGCTCAGGGATATTACGTTTTTTTCTCTACTGAGATACATCCCTTTTCCATTCTGCCTTACAAGGTTCTCTGCTTGAGATCGCAGCTGAAATACTGCCTTGCCAAGTCCCTTACCTTCATCTCCAAAGTTGGTAGCTATATTTCATTTTTATACTCCCCCAAAAAGTGTTATTTACTTTGCAGCATTACACACACACACACACACAGACACACACACACACACACACACATATGTTTAATTTACTATTCATAAAGTTAAAAAGGTCTTTTGACTGGAAAATGTTTACCACAACAGTTAACTGGTAAGTTTCCAACATATTTTTCACACACCAACTGACATCTTTATTGTGTTTAAAACATTTTTTTGAAACATAGGAAAATCAGAAGGATTGAATAGATAGTAAAGATTTAAATTAAGCATAATTCAGGCTTATTTATTTATTTATTTATTTAATGTATGTGAGTATGTTGTAGCTGTCTTCAGACACACCAGAAGAAGGCATCGGATGCCCATTACAGATGGTTATGAGCAACCATGTGGTTGCTGGGAATTGAACTCAGGACCTCTGGAAGAGCAGTCTTAAGCACTGAGCCATCTCTCCAGCCCAGTTCAGGTTTTAAATGGCTAAAATATGTTAAGCAAATATCGGTCTATCATTTGTAATTTTAGAAGAGATGAGTTTTATGTATTTTACTTAGTAGACATTGATAAGGATTTACCGTAGAAGGCAAAATGTATTTGTCTACTTAGAGATAATGAGTCGACTACTTATAAAGGAAACGAGAACAGAGAAGACTCAGATTTAGCATACTCTGTCCATCATACAGGCAGGGTAAACTTGGCTACAAGATATTCCTGTAGATGAACCACCATTAATCATGAGAAATATATGTATGCCATGGAGCCAAGTGTTTCTTACTTGACAGGCTCAGAGTCACAGAACTGGGAATAAAGTCTGCAACAGATTGTAGTTTAATTCGTGATTCCTCCATAGAATACAGCCAAATATTCACCAAGATTTTCCAGAAATCACCATGTCATTTGAGACCTGTCCACTACCCTTTCCCTTCCTGTCATTCATGTAAGGAATGGCTTCCTTGATCTCACTGTCTCCCTGCCTCTGCTTTCCGAAGGCTGGGATTATAGGACCATGCCAATAAGCGTGGTTCCACCCATAGGCATTGAGTGAGAAGCCAGTCTTACTCAATATGCTACATTTTCAAATCACCTTATTAAAAGGACAACGTGAAAGTGAAAAGTGCATATTAAGTGCTGTAGATCATGGGAGACAATGGTACTAATATATACTGATGGGAATTCAGAAAAAGGAGTCTTTCACACACCAACACTGAACCATCACTGCCAATCTAAAGGTTTACCCAGGAGAAATCAAAGTATATATCAAAAAAGGACCTATGGATGGATGTTAATGCAGCTTTATTCCCAGACATCAAAAACAAGAGGCAGTTTAGGTATCTGCCAATGAGTTGATGAACAAACAAGGATCTTGGAGATGAACATGCAATGGGGTATTGCTCTGAGTTAATGGAAAGAATGACAGCTGTGTATATCCCCATTTTCTTACACAACCATGGAATCTCCAGAGCAGGCTATCACAAACGCTGAATCAAGAGTGGAGTTAGAATTGTGTCAAAGAGAAGCACCCAAATGAAGATCCCATTTGTACCAAACTCAAAAAGATTAAACCTGTGGTCATCTAGTGGTCAACTGACATGGCAGTAAGGAGAAGCCTCAGAGGGACACAGTTCAGCTTTCTTGATGAGAGATATTTTCTATGACTTGATTTACATCATGGCTACCCTGGTGGACACCTTTGTAACAACCTACTAAACATGTGGGTGTGGTGGTATAGTCACTCAGAAGGCGGAGGCAGGAGGCTTAGCAGTTCAAGCTTGTCCTTGGCTACATGGCAATATAGTGAGTTCGTGGCCAGTCTAGGCTCCAGGAGAACTTGTCTCTTAAGATCAAACCATAGGAGCAAGCACACACAAAACTACAGACAGCAACGATTTCCCCTCCATTAAACCAAACATTTCAAGTCTTCACATTTTGTTTTGATGAAAAGTATACCTCAATAAGTCTGATTAAAAAGAAATGTGTAGGTAAGCATTATGAGTCTAACAGTTATTTTAAAATGTATAATTTATATAAGGCAACTTTTGCATTATGATACAGATTATATGTTTCTTGTGATAAATGCCAATAAGGCAAGTTTAAAGAAAACTTAAAAGGCTCCCATGTATAATTGCTTGGTCATTGAAAATTTAGTTATCGTGAAATTAATGCTTCCATTATTTAAATTAAATTAAATTAAAAATAGTTTTGAAACTATCTCAAGGCTTTCTTGCCACCTGTTTATACAAATTACTAAAAATTCACTAGTATATTTATGTTAGCAGTATATTAAAAGAAGAGAGAATATAGAGAATATCAAAGAAACTTTTTCCTACTAGTTATCAGTTATATGTATATATAACTAAACATTATATATCATCTGTATTCAGTATCATTTCATCACTTTGTCTATCAGAGCTCTAGCTTGAATTCACTTGAATGACTGGGGAATATGCAATTATTTTGAATAATAAAAAAAGAACCACTGCTATCCCTCAAATCTTTATATAAACATTTACACCCTCATTTTACATATGACTAAAAGAGACCATTGCTTAGTTATTTTTTAATGCTGACGGTTCTAAAATCTCTTTATTTCTTTCTACTGTCTTTTTATTTCATGCCTTTGTGCATGAGTGTGTGTGTGTTCATGGATGGACGGATGCCCTTGAGCATCATTGGATATTGTTCTTTAGCCACTTCCCCTATCCCCATATTTTTGTCTCTTAGTCATAGAACTCTCCAAGGAGGATGGGTCGGCTTGCTGCTGAGCCCAGGGGGGTGTGCTTGTCTCTACTTTCCCCTCTTCCAGATTACAAGGACATGTTACCATGCTCAAACACTTACCTGACTCACCTACCATCCTACTCAGAATGAACATTCTTAAATTAACAAACCATAATGCAAGAAAAGTACACATTATAAGAGAAACCGAAAAGATGCGAAATCACGAGGAACGGAGAAAGACATAAGTCTGTGTTCTGCCAAGTGCTACTGGGAACCACAGTAAACCGAGCCTATGTCTTCAAACCCGAGACTGTATGCCAGAAGGCCAAGCTTAGAAAGTCAATGGCATGTATCAACAAGATGATGTCAAAACCATTAAAGAGCGCAAGTTCACAAGTCGTAGGGTCAAGCGGAGGAAAATAATTGTATTTACTTCCAAGTTTCTAAACCAAATGCTGGCTGGATAAAATAGGCGACAGTACATTGCAGGGTTTTTAAAACAAAAGCACATGTTCTGACCTTGAAGATTCGTGGGCCTGGGGCCCACGAATGAGAAATACTGGAAGGAGTAAAATACCTGGTGCAAACGCACGGGGAGAGATGACAGAGCCCCCTGTAATAGAAATAAATCATGCTGACAATGCGCTTTTCACTGGATGTGGACCAAAGCCTGTGCTTAGCCTCGTTGAGAGTGGTTTACAGCCTTCCCTGTTTGTACCTACACAGCCATGGTCACGACGGGCCAGCTACTGAGACTTTTAGTTAAGAAGCATTCTAGTCTGTGCCTTACCAACAGTAATCTTCAAGCAGAAGGGAGAAATCCGGTCTTGGTTTACTGACTGACTCTTAGAAGTAAACTGGTTGGAGCAATCCACTCATGCTTGGGACGTCATGTGGAATTTCTACCTTGTAACTACTGAATAAGTAGCTATTATAACTGACCCCTGTTCCCTTTCTTCATAGTTGTGATCCAATGTAGTGAAAGAAAGTTTAATGAAGAGACCATTGCAATCTTAGCATACTGAACAGACAGGCAGACAGACAGACAGACAAACAAACCTTTCATTTGTTTGAGAGAATTTGACTTCTTACCTTTATAGTCTTGAGAGGAAAAAAGGAAGAGGAGGAGGAAGAAGAGGGAGAGGAGGAGGAAAAGGGAGAGGAAGAGGGGGGCAGGAGGAGGGGGAGGAAGAAGTCAAGGAGGACCAGGTACTCGGGCAATGGTTCTGTTGGTAAAGTGCCTGCTGGGGCCACCGTTAAGGCTTGGGTGTCCAGATGCCATGTAAAAGCTTAGTATGTCATTACATATCCATAGTGTTAGTGTTGATTAAGGGGAAGTGGAGCCAAGAGGATCCTGGGATATCTCTGGCTAGCCAGCCTAGCCTATAAGTGAGTTCTGGATTCAGTGAGATATGGGGGCACAAGAGATAAGGGGTAAGGTGATAGTAAAAGACTTGTGAAATCGACCTCTGGCTTCCACACACGTGTATACACACACACACGCACACACACACACACACACACACACACATAAACAGAAAGGAATGCATGCTTACAGTAGGAGGCCAGTTTCTCTTCAGGTAGAATTCAAATATCACATGAACTCTCTTTTGTTATTTTTGGGGGGGATTTGCTTAGAGGCCAGGAAGGGAAAAAAGACTGACTTTCTAATACTGACCTGATGCTTGGTAAAAGTAGACATTCAGAAGCAGATCTGGTTGTACTTAGTAGGTATTCAGGTCACTGTTTGTAAGCTTCCACAGTGGGTGCATGCAATGTTTCAGACAGTGTTAGGATTTTCTGTGAAATAATTAGGTGGTAAAACTTACTTTGTTCTTGTTTTTGTCTTGTTTTGCTTATGGTAGTTGTTTTAGATTTGCTTGTTTAGACTTTCCATGGGATAGAAGAATGAACATTTTATTTCTGGGTATCAGTTTGCTCACAGCACTCAAGTATTACATCATGACACATGTCTCGGAAGGAAAGAATAATTTTTAAATATCTGCACCCCCTCAGAGAAAGTGTGACTCATGTTCCGCAAGTACATAGCTATCTTCCTAAGTGCCGGTGTTGGAAAATGAAGAGGAAATTCTCACAGCGTAAGGAGAGGCTGAGAGTTTTACTTAGGACTGGCAGAGTGTACACTCTCACAGATGCCGAATGTAATAGCTACTTGACCCATAGAACCCTGCTGTGGTTTATGTCTTTCAAAGTACATGTGTGTGTGTGTGTGTGTGTGTGTGTGTGTGTGTGTGTGTGTATGTATGAGCGTGTCTGTGTGTGTGTCTGTGTGTGTGGAGAATATTTTGAGGTAGGTTGCTATTGATACTCCCATATTCAAACCATCCATGTTTCAATAAGGTGTTTCTTCAGGTTTTTTTGTTTTTGTTTGTTTTTTGTATTTTTCAAGACAGGGTTTCTCTTGTGTAGCCCTGGCTGTCCTGGAACTCACTTTGTAGACCAGGGCTGGCCCCGAACTCAGAAATCCGCCTGCCTCTAAGGTGTTTCTTCAGTATTCCTACACTACCATGATGTTGTTCACGCTGTGGAAATATGGAGGTCCATATTCCTCTGGTGTAATGAGACCTATGAATGTTGTATTCATCACATTTCTTACTTGAACACAGTGGTTCCTAACCTCCTGATGCTGTGACCCTTCAACACTGCTCCTCATGTAGTGGTGACCCCCAGCCATAAAATTATTTTGTTGCTATTTCATAAGCATGTGAATTGTAATATAAATATATGATATGCAGGATATCTGATATGCTACCCCTGTGCAAGGGTCTTTCGACCCCAAAGGGGTAGTGACCCATAGTTTTGAGAGCCACTGTTCTAACATGAGACAAACAGCTGTGTTTTTTGTGGTATCTGGAAGCATTGAAATTATAGTAGAACCTATAGCTGGTAGCACTCTTACTTGAAGGCGGTTGGAATGGTTCTCCAGGGTCCTGAAAAAACCGCTAATACGTCTTAGGGGTTTTATTGGGAAGCTTCTCTAGAAACAGATGGGTTCGTTCAGCCTCGGTGGTCGTGAGACAAAGAGCTGCCCCTGAGTGGCAGCAGGAGACTCAGGGTGCAGGCTTCCTTGTCTCCAGGATCGTCTTGCCCTTTTATGTAAGAAGCCGGAAACATTCAGCAGCTATCAAACATCTTCTTGCCAAATGCCGTTTCTAAATGTCTGATGCTGTAGCCTCAGTCAGGCAGCAGCTTTCTCCCCTCAAGAACCTATTAGCTAGTTTGCATGAAACGGCACATTTTTAGGAGGGCATTCTGAATCTTAACCAGGAGTTCATATGTTTAGAACATGTTATACCTGGCATTCCTTAATGATAGTTTGTGTTAGATTAAATTAATAATTCTCATGTATAAAGATATATATATATATATTATTTTCTCACAGCACATTTATCTTTATGGATTTCTCTGGAATGTTCTTCATGTTTCATTATTAGTATAGTCAGTGAAAAGTTTTTAATGTGTTAAAAAAAATGACAAATTCCTACATTTCCCCCCAAAGATGTTCCTATTCTCTTCCTATGCTTCTGAGGTAGAAGGAGGGGTGATTCGAAGGATATAAAAGGAGAGACTCCTAAAACTAAATTACATATTCTGTGTGTGGTAGCACAGATGTAGGGAAGCCAGCGCCGAGATCCTTCCTGCTTTTCTCTTATCTAGTTCTACACACGTGGTGAATGACTGATCATCTCAAACACATGGGCTTCACGCTGGTGTTAGTGTGTGGGGAAGGAAAGGGCCTTTTTTTTTTTTTTTTTACCTCTGTTTGTTGATTGTGGTTCCCACTTTATCCCACCTTGAAACTTGTGTCTTTTCCTTTAGAACTGTACCAATGAAACCTCTCAACAGTTGGCCATTGTTTCAGGATTTTCCCTGTCCAATTACATTAATGCAGAGGAGGCCTGTGATTGGACAGGGAAACAGGAGGCGGAGCTAAGAGTGGGGGTGGACAGGGAACATCAGAGAGTAGGAGTAGAAGGAAGATAGCTGCGGATGTGAACCCGGGTGGTGTTTACCAGCCACAAGTAGTTGTGGTATCGTAAGGTTAGATTAATCGGGATAAAGCTTTTATCATTATCAATTGGTCCTTTAATTATTGTGTTGGCATCTTGTAAATTGTGATATTATTGATATATAAATCTGATTGGTTAAGTAAGCTTTTAAGAGTCTTGTTTTTACCGGGTTACTGGATATTATGATATGCAACCGTGAGATTGGCGGTTCCGTTTAGTTACTGGAACGTGAGATCGCTGACTACATGGGTTTATGGCTGAGGAAGAACTAGCAGTGCCAGGGACAAGCAAAGAAGAGCTGGGAACACAGAGACTGGGTGCAGCAGGGACTAGCTGGAGAGAGTTGAAGGGTGAGGGTGAGGGTTGGGCAGGAACACAGGAGCCTGGTCCAGTCCTGCGGAAAGTTAGCCATTCGACTTTTTTTTTTTTTTTTTTAATATTTCCTGAAACAGGCCATGAGAACACAACCCTCTGTCACTCAGGTGCCCAATTACTACTCCTCCTTTGCATAAAACATCACGATCTTCATTACAAAATAAACCCCGCTTTGGATAGTTGGATGAACTCACTTGTGTGTTTATATTTTACTCCTTCAGATAAAAGAGTCTTTAAGGATTAGCTACACTCTACTGAAACTATACCTGTATAAAAGATTAATTCACTAGACAATGATGATGGTGGTGATGATGATGATGATGATGTGTGTGTGTGTGTGTGTGTGCATGCACGTGTGTGTGTCTACATGTGCATGTGTGTGCTACCAAAGACTGAAGATAGGCTATTCGCAGAAACAATGCTAGGCAAGCACTCTAGTGCTGAGCTACACCCCAAGCCATAACTGATTATTTCAGATACTGGTTTCTCCCTAAACTCTGAGGAGAAATAGAAAATTTTTATATAGTTTATAAACAGTATCTTATTTTTTTCTGCGATAAGTGCAAAGGGCACTATTGTTAACATTATCGAAGTCAAAGCCCAGATACTTCCCACAGTGCCTCTGCAAGATAGGACTGTTATTATTATAGTTTTACAAGGGAAGAGACTAGGACAGTGGGCATTTAATTTTTCAAAGTAAAAGAGACAAAGGACTCAGGCCCTGAATTCTGATTACAATGCTGTACAACACTTTCAGGCGACGGAGCTAGTGAATCCCAACCACTCCACTGAGTCGATGCAATGCTTGCAGAGTGGCTTTGAGTTTTGCAGCCGGTCAGGGAGGATCCAGCCCTTGCAAAATGTTTGGTGATATGAGGCACGCTTGCTGATATTGTCATCTGCATGTGACACAAACGGGTCTGAAAGCCGGAAGTAGTGCCCTCTTTCTCTGTATCAAGCATATTTTGAAACTCGAGGAACCTTCAGTAGAACAGGAAGGTCAGACAGAGAAGGTGGAAAGAAGGGAGTTCATGTTGAGAAGAGATTTCCTAAATTTGCCTTACGGGGGACAACCAGCAGCCCCTTTTCTCTATGCAGCCTGTTAGACATCTTAGGAACTTGTCTTGCAATTTAGGAATAACTTAATTTGTTTTTATTAATTTATTTGTTGTTGTTATTATTATATTGTATTATTTATTATTATATTATTCATCATTTACTTATTTTCCAAATACAACCCAGAAGAGACTAATTCCTAAATCCAGGGATGGTCAGCCTCAGCTCAAGACTCCCTGGTCTAAAGCAAGACAAATGGCCGGACCAACGACTCCCAAAGCAGTAAATGGTCGAGCATCAATAAGACCTTTTAAGGAGATGTCTGTCTGTCTTTCTGTCTCATCAAGACTGGCACACTGCTAGCGGGAATAAAAAAAAAAACGATCCCAGGCACCATGGAAGTCAGTCTTGAGGTTTCTAAGAAATAGACCAAGTGGGGAAAACATACCCTAAACTAGCTGTAGACTTCCCACGACGACGACACTCAGCTGTCTCCAACACTCCCAGATATTTTCCCATGAGATTCCAAGCCAGCACGTCAAAGAAATACCTGCACAGCCGTGCTCACCCCAGCACTGTTCACAGTAAACCTGTTAAACCTATTTCCAAAGAACGTTTTTTTACAGCCATCGAGGTTTGCTTCTGGGTCCATAAACCCCATTCTGCTTTACAGTCTCTTCATACTCTTACGTTTTCTCCTTTCTCCTCACCCCTCTTACACCTGCAACCGCTGGGTGAGTTTGGGGGAGATCGGGGAACTCAGCGATGATGAGGGAAGACCATTTGGCAGCCCTAGGGCTCCGAGGATCTCTTCATAGCCTCATGGAACGTAGAAGTCTAACGGCAAAAGTCCCTGAGAGCCGGGTCTACTTTAGAGTGCGCCTGTTCCTGAATGAGCACATTCCTGATTCCCAGTTCCCCAGTCATCCCTAACTCAGGAGTGTCCACAGTGCCACCAGCTGATAAGCATTGTTAGCTGTTTCCTGCTGTCTTCCAGGACAGCAATTCTGGCCCATTTTGCAAAACGAAACCTCAAGTATGAGAGAAACACTGTGTATTGG
>NW_022196909.1:29176816-29179393 GCF_008632895.1 Mastomys coucha
AAAAAAAAAAATTCCCATTTTTTTTTTTTGTTCTTGATTTATTTGGCAAAGCCATTGACATCGACTAGTAATTAGAAAAAAGATCCATCTTTAGTCTAGAGCTTCATGCCTTATTTATATTTTGAGAGAACGGAAAGGCCTTCTTACTGAATCCCAAGTCTGTATCCCAGTATTTCCTAGAGAGAACTACGGATAAAAACTGGCGCTGACGCTCCGATAAACATCCCCAGAGAACAAATCCAGGAGAGTAAGAACTCTGCCAGTATCCGTTCCTTCTGGTCAGTCGCCTTCCTCAGCAAATCCATCTCCTCTAATTTCCTTCTCATGGACAGAGATGATTAGAACTGTGTTCTAGGCATTACCTGCACCATACTCTAAAAGAGACTAATATCATTTTGAAGGGGGCCCTGTCAGGGTTGGAGTGAACCCAAGTTGTCTTTCTACTGTAACCACCACTCGGGTCCACTGTGATCTCAGCCTCTCCTGCCCTGGTCTCTCTTACATGCCTTCGATCATTGTATATAAGCATTCCTCCGTCGAGTGGATGCATGTGCGTGCGTGCGTGCGTGCGTGCGTGCTGGGAGAGGAGCAAAATCTACCCTGGTTGTAATCCCTCCAGTGCCTTCCACCTTGTTTTCTGAGACAAGCTCTCTGACTGGTCCGGAACTCACCAAGCAGGCTAGGCTGTCTGTCTGGCAGGCCCTAGGGATCTGACTGTCTCTACCTTCCCAGAACTGGGATTGTAAGCATGTGCCACCCCACGGACCTGGAGATCAAACTCAGGTCCTCTTGTTTTCAAGGCAAACACTTTGCCGACTGAGCTATCTCCTAGGCCTGTTTTGATCATTTTGAATTTTCCACATCATTTTTTTTTTCATTACCTGTTGAGAAGCAATACATACACAGAGAGGACCACAGAGAACTTTTCGGGTGTTCGGATGTCTTGCAAACTTCTAAGACATTTAATCATTTTACGATATACTAATCATGTAATAAAAAATTCATTTGGCAGAGACACACTTGAGGCTTAGAGAAATGAATGTTTTCTCAGCATCCTCTAGATCAGCAGGGACAAGGGTAGAGGTCAAAGCTCTGTCAAAGGTCTTGTACCTTCTAGGGCACACTGTGCCACCTCTCCCTGACCGCACTGTGCCACGTGGCTGACAGTCATTAGTTACAGCGCAGGGGATGATTTTGGCAAGGAGACCCACACGTTTCTCCTTGCAACGGGTGAATGTGCGAGACTTCACACAAGACAGGATTCCAGAGAACCTCCTCATTCGTTGGTTCAGTGGCTGCTGTTTTGTGAGTGATTGTTCTATGCCAGGCACTGGCATCAAATCCATAAACAGGGCATACAAAATCCCGTTCCGCATATAAGGCGTGCATCCTTAGGCAAGGCAGAAGAGATTATAACTGCTGCCTGATGGTAACTGATCTACAGAACAAATAAAGAGGGAGGTTTAAGAAGAGGGATCACAAACTATCCCTTAAAGGGGACATTTGATGGGATAGTTAGAAAATTCTACATACCCTCTTTCTAAAAGCTCCTAAGAAATAGAATCAAAAAACTTTTTTTTAAATTTTTTAAAATTGTCAATGATCTCCTAATACCATGTTTCCATCTCTTCAGAGATGGAACTGGGATATTACACTACAGTTGTCTGCAAAGTGCAATAGGCCTGTCAAGACCTTTCAGAATATCGGAGATCCAGTAGAGGGTGTTCATGACATTTGGATTCAGTTAAATGTCTTCTCTTCCTCTCTCTACCACCCTTCTCCATTCTCTCTTCCAGGCATTTACCGGTGATTAGCTTATATTTCCAAACTACATGTTATCTAAGGAAAGGGACTGCCATTTAGCAGTCCTAAGACTTTCTGAAGTTCTTAGCCACTCAAATTTTACTGTGTAGTTTCAAATGAAGGAAATTGAACAATCCAGTAAGATTGAGTTGGTGGTTTTCATACAACATCTGGCCCAATGATTATGTCTGCAGTGAAGCTTGTAAATCAGAATGAAGCTGGGTTGGATGTGTTATGTGGAAATGGAGAAATGCCATGATTTTTTTTTTTTTTTTTTGGTAAAAGATCTGTGACCATTTTTATATTAATGTGATAGAACCAGAAATGAGCTGCTGTGTTTTCAACTTTAGGCACTTTCATTATAAAAAATGGTTTTATTGTAATCACTTTACTGGAAAATAAAGCTATTTGCAGAGAGAGGGGGGAGGGAAGAAGAAAAAAGGAAGAGAGGAGAAAAAGAAGAGAGGAGAGGGAGGAGGAAACAAGTAGTACTTAGAAATTAAAAAAAAAAAAAAACACAACAACTTTTTTTCCAAGTAGCTATGGAGTGAACCCAGGAAGCATCATTCCTGCCTTGAAGAGATTTCTGAAAGGGGAGAATGTGTCGCTCAGTATAGAGGGGCCACGAGACTAGACAGGTGGTTTGAGAAACTGAGATGAAGCATAGATATGGTAGGTTTAATAAAGACTTGACATTCCAAATAGTTTTAATGAAGATGAAGACAAAGAAGAAGAAGAAGAAGAAGAAGAAGAGGAGGAGGAAGAGGAGGAGGA
>NW_022196909.1:29179522-29195299 GCF_008632895.1 Mastomys coucha
GAAGAAGAAGAAGAAGAAGAAGAAGAAGAAGAAAAGTTAAGAAAGGGCACAGAACTGTGTACGAGCATCAGAAAGGAGTTGATCAGTCTTTCTTTTCAAGCTGGATGGAGCGAAACATGAAGACAGCAGACAAAGTTGCACTAGAAAATTACAGAGAGCTTAAGAAACTGGAGACTGAATGAGAGGAAAGTTTAATTGCACCACCAAGATTGGATCTGGAGGCTTGGAATGAGTCCTACTGCAGAATGGTAAACCCGGGAGTAGCTATAGGAAGTCCTTAACCACACTAGCCACTTCATTTAACTATTTTCTAAACGGTCTAGAGAAGTTAAGTCTGTTTGCTAAATATGTGGCAATAACTGAAAGCAGTGTCTCTGGGGACCAAATCCTCAATCTTCCTGGGCATTTCGGTCTCTGGACCTATGTGCCAAAGAAGTTGGAGAATGGTCATGTTGACTCCCATTCATAAAATAAACACATGTAGGGACCATCTCTCCTCTCATGAGCATGATGGTCAAATGAAAATGAAAATGGCTACTAGCACTGAGGATTTCCTAAGCATCAGTCCAGGTGACGAGAAGTTTGGGGAGGCCTTCCATCCCCCGAAAAAATGAAGATCCAGGAATGTCGAATTCTAAACAGAATTAAAGGAAACAAAAGCTTATCAGAAGGATGGAGCCACTTGTCGGGGACAGCGACTCAGCTTCTGCCGTAAGGGTAATGGAAGGGGGCCGCATGGGAACTAGATTTCTCTTCCCAACATCTAGTCCTTGGTGGACGCTTATGCTCCGCAGGACATGCACAAGTGGTGCTAGGTGTGATTAAGAGACGAGGGAGTTCAGGTTGGTTGAGATCATTGTTCTTCCTACGGGGTTACAAACCCCTTCAGCTCTTCCATGGAGGGACCCATGGCTCCAGCTGCATACGTAGCAGAAGATGGCTGTATCTGGCATCAATGGGAGCGGAAGCCCTCAGCCCCTGGAGGCTTGATGCCCCAGCTAGGAGGATGATAGGGCAGTGAGGTGGGAGTGGTGGGTGGGTGGAGCACTGTCATAGAGGCAGGAGGAGTGGGGAGGGATAGAAAGTTTGTGGAGGGGAAGCCAGGAAGGGGGATAACATTGAAATGTAAAATAACCAATAACCAATACAAAAGAAAAGAGAGACAATAGATAAATGGCCATGGAAGGGCCACTGGGAGGAGGTATTTCACTTCCAGTTTCTCCTTGGCCTCCAGACAGAAGCTTAACTGTTCAGTCAAGTTCCACTGTTTTTATTCATCCGCACATCTTACAAACACACTTCAAACATTAAACCTTAACTCTAGTCACCTCCACTTCTTCCTCCCCTGTTTGAGCACCCTTGTCTGGAGGACCCCCAAAAGTATGACTTTGAGAATCACAGTTTGGTAACAGCCGGAAGAAAGCATCCATTTGTTAAAGCCAGGCTCTGCTGCTGGAATCTGGGGGGTGCTGGCGAAGCAAAGCGGTGCTGTTGGCCGTGCGCTGGCTGGCGAGGCAAAGCTTGTTTTGCCTTTTGTTTTCCCAGAGTATTTAATCAAATGGCGGGATTCGCTTACTAGCTTATTGTATTCACTGGCTCAGGGAACATATTAATTCTGTACCCAGCTGCATATTTGTGACAACGACATCGTCAATAATCTGTATGATGTACCATTCTTTTTGTCCTTTTTTTTTTTTCTAAAGGGTAGAACTGTAGTACATAAAGCTAAGCCTTTTAGAGCTGAGGTTTAAATCCGCCTTCTATTAATAGCTTTCGGGAGCTTTTCTAAATGACCTTGGGGGCACAGGTAGCTTTCCTTGCAAGGGAACAGATAGAGACAAAAAGATCTATCTTTTGTTAACAAAATCAAAGCCAAACAAACAAAAGAACCAAAGTTGCTAAATGTGCTCATTTCATACAGATCAGCCAGTGAGAACTTATTTGCTTCCTCTCTGTTTAAGGCAGTTTGCATAAATGATACTGAGATGGGAAAACCATCCTAGACCTTCTACCTCTGACTGAGCATCCCCGGAAAGTTGGACCAGCAAAAACAAGGGACCACGACTACATATCCATTCCTCATGCACCAAGCGGTGTACCAAGCCTGATCCCCTCTGACCTTATAGTCCCGCCTTTCGCCACGCCCACTAATTCCACCCCCCACCCCCGCATGCTTTGGAGATCTTGTGCTCAGTTGCTGCTTCTTGTGGGGTTTGGCTGTAAACAAGGCTCACAGCTTCCTAGAGCAGAAGGAGAGAGAAGGCAGGCCCTCTCTCTGGATCTCCTCATTTAGAGGCCAGCAGCGACTGCACTCTTCTTGTCTGTGAGATGATGACATCTTGCCATTGCTGTCTGTCCCTTGATCCTGCCTGCCTCTCCTTAGCTCTTGCCCCACTCAGGAGCTTGTGATCTTAACTATGTTGAATCATTCACTGGGATTGACCATGCCATCCATTTCCTGATGAATTTAGACTGGAGCAGTTCTCATTTTTATCTCTACTGTGACTGGGACCCAAGACTCCTTACCCCACTTCATGTCCCTTTTACCTGACTCAAGTAAAAAAAAAATCCTATAAACAGAGTCTTCCAAGATGAGTATATAACTGTAAATCATTTGCACGCACCCTCTGTCCCAACATGACTTTATGTCCCTCACGTTTTTATCTGATAAGGAAAAATGTGCTCTTTTAATAAATAAATAAAAACTAAATTCCAGATATTATGTTGGCAAAAGGAGGAATTTTCTTGAAATGGCCTATTGGGTGCATCCTTGTTTTAGGGAGAAAAGGGAGATGCTGGTGCCTTAATAGAATTGGGTTTCTATTGCCCACAAGGGAAGTGCTGAAGCATTTTCATGGACTACTGACAGGGTTCTTTCTGCTTAGTCTTTCCTACTTACCAGGAGATAGCGTGCCCGGGGTTGTATACTTGAAATGTATCATGAATTTTACCTGCACATGCTAGGTGAAGACATCAACATGCCTTCTTTACACATCATAGTTTCTAATAATTTTATTAAAGTTCCCCAGTCCTCTTCTCTACTGCCCTTCTTTGCCTGGAACTTAGTCATTAGAGACTCCTGGCTGCTTCCCCACCATTTCCTTTTAGATCTTTTAACATGGCTTCACCACTTAGGAAAGTGTGGACCTCCAGCTGTTATTCTCCTAAAGAGGGAGGAAAAGAGGACAGTGGACGCCGCAGGACAGTGGGCACCCCAGGACCGTGGGTATCCCAAGACAGTGGGCACCGTAGAGCCTGTCACTGGGTCCATTCTTTTCAGTTTCTTTTTGGAGAGTGATGCACTGCAGCTGAGTTTAGATAAAGGCAGTTTAGGAAACAGTTTGGCAAAATAAAGATGCATGGTGTTTTAAACACAGCTGGCATCCTGGAATTTGCTCCGCATGGAAGAGAACAACAGGTAAAAATAACAGGAGGAGCTTTGTCCCCGAATGGCAGCGTTATGACTGACTGTTGCTGACTTTCCCCGTAATGTACACTTGGAAGGAAGCTGGTAACCCTTTTCTAGCTGTCTCTAAATCTGCCCTCTCTCCTTGTTAATGAGTAGAAGCTCTGCGGTTGTTTATTTCATGGATGACAAGCGACTCTGAGTCCCAATTCTGCCAGATATTCAAATCCGAGTAGCAACTGGTTTTGTGAGGTTCATGCTCCAGAAAAGCGAACGCACAGTGCTTCCCCCAGTCTTTAAAACTCAGTGTATGTTACCCCGGTTAACAGAAAAATTTCGTTCAGTGTGGAGACTCTCCCGGGCCCCTGAAACTCTAGCTCGGTGGTCCTCAAGCTTTAGCAGGTTCAGAACTAATTCCCGGGATTGGTTTACCAAAGTGTGCCTCAGAGTTGTCTGAGGTTAGCCGCTCGTCTGCCTGTTGCTTTTTGTAAGTAAGACAAATGGGGCATGCAGGGAGGACGAAGCTGGCAAACAGGAAGGCTCCTCTTTTTTCTTCCTGCACGTTTGTACAGTGCACAGGAAAGATCAACTAAATGCTATGGTTCGGGATCTTTGTCTTGAGGCAGTCGCTACAGAATTCTTTCAAAGCTTGGAGTTAGACTCCAGGACAGGGTACAGCCTCTCATCTGGAATCGCTAATCTTAATAAGAGGCTCCTGATCAGATCTTAGTGGTGGAGGGAGGCAACATGGAGGTGGTTCTGGAAAGGCAGGCCTCTCGTCTGTGGAGGCAGAGATGATAATGAGTAGGGTCGTATTCAGACTATCAGTTGAGAACTCTAGTAATCTAGGGTCTTTAAACTATAGAAGAGAAACGAGAAGGAAGGTTGATCTACAGTTTCTCATAGAGCCTAGACATGTAACCTCCATTTTGCCCTTATAGGCTAGTTATCAGAGTCTTCAGTTATTTATACATTTAGCCATTCACCTACCCACCCATTTATACAAACAAATATACGTGTGTATATACACATGTACATATATACATACATACATCTACATACACACATATACTTGTCCATCCATCTACCCACTCACTCATTCAGTTATACATACATACACTCATCCATCCATCTATCCATCCATCAATTCATATACCCATTTATACATGCACTTATCTATCCATCCATCTATTCATCCATCCATCCACCATCCATCCATCCATGCATACATGCATTAATGCATCCATTTGCCCATGCTCTCACTGATATCTGCATTTCTTGAGTATCTATTGTCTGTCAAATGCTGAGAGAGAGGTCATAAGGAATCTTTGGATGGCTTTGAAGCCAAAGAGACATGTGCCTAATTCCTGGCTCCCCCAGTTTCCTTAGCCCCCACCTTTACACAGGGTGATTTCACTGAGATTGCGTTTCATCTGGAGTACATTTTATCACCTATATTAAACATGATTGTGAAATTAAAACATACATACATACATACATACATACATACGGACATACATACACTCACAGTGTATGTCTACAGTGCTGATTGGACTCGGTACATACAGAATAATCAGTGATTTGTATGTTGTGGGGGTATAAAACAACCCTACCAAAATAATCATGACTGCTTCCTATTCTCTGTGATGATCTATATGTGCAACATCCATCTCCCCACCGTCTCTCAGACATAATTCAGAGTAAAAGTAGACAGTTTTGAGAGATAGCACACCCAGAGTGAGGTTACAAAGACTAAAAACAAGCATTTTTGAAGAAGTGTTTGTTTCAAGAGGTGAAGAGGAATCGAATTTCATTTTTGCTCACCATGCATGAGATGGAAATTTGGAAAGACTTTGGTAACTTTACGTACGTAATTCACGTGCTCCTATATCTTCAAAGCTCGCACACATCCATTATCTTGATACTTTCTCTATTTGAATCAGAGCTCATTGCTTACATTTCATACAAGATAACCACACAAAATTACATTTCAGGTAGATGACAGTGCTTAGGCCAGAATCCATACTCCCGAGAGCTAGTCTCTATTGCTAACCAAAAGCCTTTAATTAATCATCTTTTGGAAGGCAGTAAATACTTAAAAAAAAAAGGAGAGAGAGAGGGAGGGAGGGAGGGAGAGAGAGAGAGAGGGACCTGTGCACCTTTGGATTCAGCTTGTAGAGTACAACACACACACACATACACACACACATCAAATACCACACACACACAAACACACACACACACACACACACACACACACACAGAAATACACACAAAGCTATAGCATGGGAAGGTTTATTTGGGCAGAGAAAGTTTCTCAGGAAATTACCATTTCGGGGTCTGCTAGCACACAGCAAATTGCCATGGAGGATACAGTAGAACTTTTGTGGGGGACACTTCTGCTGCCTTTAATAGGAAAGAGGGCCTTTGAGGAAACAGATTCCCAGAGCTTAACTAAGCCAACAGAGGGAAACCAGAGAGTACTGGTATGCAAATGTACCTGGGGACTTGGTCCAAATCTGTCTCAAACTTCCTTTTAGCCACTGACCTGTCTTGATACCATGATTCAGTCTGTTCACAATGTGACATAACTTAAGCTAAAACCAATTTTGCACTATTTATGTTTCCCGTTTGAACATGACCAGTGCTCACGGTTTGCTCTCAGGGATCAGTGCTGACATCATGACATTTAAGCAATGCCTTGAGGAACCGTGGGGTATCCACCCCGCTCTCCTGTGCCTGGAAGCCTGGCCTTTGAGCATCAGAGAAGCTTAGTTATTCTCATGCTCACTGCAAAAGGGACTTCACAAGGCACCAGCGTTGACCTAGGTAGACATAAGCCAAATTTGGGATAAATGTCAAATGAGGTTTCAGCGGCATAATTCACAGTTGTCTTCTTGCCCATCAGTACACGATTCAACCAACATCAATAACAGCAGGATCGGAAATGCATCCAAGAGCCTTATTTCTTAAGTTTAGCTTTGGACAATTCGTTTTTCAAAAGAACTTCATGTTTCCATGAGGTCGAAGTTATTAAACTCCAACTTCCATTCGCAGACAAAATTCTACAACAGGAACTATTTTATATATACATAGTGTATGTGCGATATCCATATCTCTACCATCTCTCAGTTATCATTCAGAATAAAAGTAGATAGTTTTGAGGGATAGAATACCCAGCGGGAGGTTACAAAGACTAAACATAAGCATTTAGGAGAAGTGTTTGTTTTAGAGGTAGAGAGAAATAAAATTTCATTTTTGCTTACCGTGCATGAGATGGATGCATATATATATATATATGTGTGTATATATATATTACATTTATACATATTATGTACATATATAATCTGTATATATTATTTACATATATACTACATATATTATATGTGTGTGTATATATACATATAATATGTGAATATATATATGCATACACACAATATATATATGCATATCTATATATGCATATATATGTTTTTTCTCTATTTACACATCTCTAGAAAGGACTTTGTGCACACCGCCCTTGTTTTAAACATCTTATCTCCCAGGCTCCTGTGACATTGTGAACAGCCTCTGAGCTGAGTTTTATTATTACTGTCTTTGTAGTTGAGGAAAGGCGGACTCGATGATTTGTCACAGCAATCCTTCCCACTGAGCACTGTCTCTGGACCCTGTCACTGTGCTCTCAGCAATGACATTAAAGAAAGGCTGTAGTAGTAGATATCCCAGAGCAGTTTTTTGAATGTACAGCTATGGCCCAATATCATCTCAGGACAATGTCTGCACATCACAGAACATGTCAGAGGCATGATGCAAAGAACACTAACTTATCACCATAAGCACTTTATGGGAAACAGATGAAGTTCCCCAAGACACGGTTTAATTTAATGCATTGCTCTGTAACATGTCGTGTCTTTCAACAAACAAATCTGCAGTGGAGCTCTCCTCAGTGCGCGGTGAGCGTCATTTTGGAAGAAGAAGATAGGATGACTTATGTGTTGTTGGGAAAATGCAGAAAGAATGTAATCAGCAGCGGCTGATGAAAATATGGGAGATCTGAAAATAAATCTACCCGACTCATGCATTCTCAGCTCTCATCTCAGATGAGTGGCAGGGAGCCATCGGGGGCAGTTTTAATTTTAATAACTTAGATTGTTGGCACAAGTGTGTTGGAAGAGAATTAGCTATTTCCCTCCTCATAATACCCACTCCCTAGTGGTAGCAAAAAAAACCAAAAAAACAAAAAAAACAAAAAACAAACAAACAAACAAACAAACAAACAAAAACAAAAAAACAGCATGGATTAATCTGGGTTGTTCCTGGAATGGTCAGAGAGATCTTGAGAGAGTGAAAAGTTGTCAGCTTATTGGAGAAACGAAATGAAAGCAAGTCCAGTATGTCTTTGAAAATCACAGAGGTCACAAATGTCTAGCAACTTTGCATGTGTGTCTGTCCCCTTAACAAGTGGAGCAGGGCCTGTCTCAGTCTCTGTCCCCTGGCACTGGATCTCCTTCACACCACCAGCACTGCCTGGTTGGGCCTCAGTGGGAGAGAATATGCCTAGTCCTGCTGGGACCAGGTGTTCCAGGGATGGGTGGTACCCAAGGGAGAAATGGAGAGGTAATGGGGGCAGGGATTTGTAAGGGTGGGACTGGGAAGAGAGGAGGAAGGAACATGGTAACTGGGATGTGAACTGAATTAAAAAAAGAGAGAGAGAAATAATAGAGATCATAATCTGGGGAAGTGATTCAGTGGTTAAGAGAGCTTGCAGAGCAAGCGTCAGGACCTGAGTTCAAATCCCCAGCAGCCACATAAAAAGCACATGCATGTAACAGATCAAACGTGAATGGGGCCTTTCCTTTGGCTCTGCCTATTTTTTGTCTGTGCATTTGGAGCAGTTTCTCAGTGAGTAAGGTTTTCTTCAGCTGATGGTAGGGGACCTCACTGAGAATCCTACCAATGGCTCCAAGCTTTGGAAAACCCTGGAGAAGTATGTAGGTGTCTGTGGAAACATTTCACAGCACAGCTACATTTGAAATGTCTCCTTCCTCTCCTGGTTGGCCACTCAAAGCTGGCTAACAAGGATAAGATCTGATTGTGCATCTGTTGAAATTATATAGTCAATTTATAAATGAGCCAGTTCTCAAAACATCGTTGGTGATATGCACTGACCAAGCAGAAGGGACATTGACTGTAATGCCCGCTTAGAATTAATTCATCTATCTATTGCTGAGGCAAATTGCCACCTAAGTAACACACAAGCACATGCACACACATACACACAAACTCACACACAGACAGAGAGCGGGGGAGGCAGAGGGGGAAGGAGACAAGTGAGTGTGTGGGTATGTGGGGGGGCCACAGACCAAGGGGAGAGATAATCGAACTTCTATTAGTCAGTCATTCTTTAAACGTATTATGTGGTAGTGAACTGCCGTATTAAAACCCAGCCTCTTACACCCTCTTTTCCTTAAATGACATCTTTTCTCCACCCTCTTCCTGCCCAACTCGTCTTCCAAACGCCGACTTCAGAAGCCCCCATGAATTTCCTTAGCTCACCCTGTGGAATCCATCCCATAAATTTCATGACAGTAGCAGCCTTGCCTGTCATAGATCACCACATACTACATTACGGACATTAAGATATTTACTCACTACTTAGTGTTTTGATATGACTTTGTAGGAGCACCATTTATCTTCTTCAGTTTGTTTCAAGCTTACACTTGCATCTCTCGACCATGCTTGCGCTAGATACGTTGGCAATGAACCACCCGATAGGTGTTCATTCATTGGTTGCTAGGGAGTAAAAGTCAGCCATTTCATTCTCTCTATCATTATTGAGCGTTTGTTCATGTATTTATTTAGGTGAATATGATGTGTGTATATGCGTGTGTAGCATGTATGCTACATGAGCACATGTGGATACAAGCGTATATCTTTCTATGCTGAGACAAAAGGACATTGAGTGTTGAGCTTGTATCATCACTCTCTGCCTTATTCCCCTGAGATGGGATATCTCACTGGACTGAGGCTAGCCTGTTGGCCAGCAAGCCCCCATCAATCCTCATGTCTCTGTCCCTGCTCCCCACTACCCTGGGATCATAGGCATTTAGACGACTCCTGACTTTTTAAAATTTGATGCTAGAGTCATCACGCATGGTCCTCTTACCAACTGAGCCTCCCCACTCTTAATCCCCTGAGTGGTTTCTCTAGCCCTCCTGAGGTCATTCCCATCCACCATGGAGTAAGATACCACCTTCCCATCATTTCTGAATGATTGATGTATCAGACAGTTAACCTAAAGACAGTTGCTTCTATTTTGGCTTAAAATGCGCACTGAACAAATGGATGCTGGGCTTCATGAGTGCACAGTCTAGTATGAACTCTTAAAAAAAAAAGACATAATTTTGAGACAGAGGACTTGACAATTCACATGTTGTCTAGTGGCTCAGAGATTCCATCGAGGGAAGTAAGTGTCCTTGGAGAAGAAGAGTGCCGAGCCAAGCACCACAACCCGGAGAAACAACCATGTCCTAGCCAGAAACCTCTCATTGCTCATGGCCCTCCTCTCTGTTTTAGCTACAAGAACAACTGCATGGTTCTGGCTGGGAGAAGTCTGCTCACTGGAAGGAATTCCCTACATTGAGAATCAATCCTCTTGTACTGGTGCCAGATCCCATCGGCTTTATACCACATAACCATCGAGAACCAAGCAACATGACAAAGAGAAAAACAAATAAACAAACAAACTGCAATACAAGAAAGCAATGAAGCAGCTGCCAAGGGAACAGAGACAGGAAGAGCCGGTGGCTGTGGTCGCGTCCTATAACTTCTCCAGACCTTATGAGCAAAGGGAAAATGAAAGGGCGCTTTCTAAGCTCCCCTCCCCTTGGATCTCAGGAACTATTCCCCTCCTGGTTGATATAGGTAAGAGAGAGGACTCTCTTGCACCTCCTTATGAGTTACTGAGAGGCAGTTTCTCCAGCTTGGGTGAAAGACGTGACATCTGCCCCCTTTCAAAGGCTCATCTCTGAGGTGTGGGAGGCCGTGTCTCCTACATAGTTCCAATTACATACATATTCCCTTCATCTTGGCACTTCAGCCTCTGTGTGGCTGTGTGGTGGCTGCTGGGTATCTCTCCAGTGGTTGCTGTACTTGTCTTATGATGAGAAATACCAGGGGCATTGGGGGGGTCAGTGTGTGTGTGTGTGTGTGTGTGTGTGTGTGTGTGAACGCAGTGTGCTAGGAAAGATTGGCTTGCCTCCTGTATCACTTTGAGCAGCAGAATGTCACGCACCCAGAAGGAGAGGAGAGAGGAGAGCAAGCAGGTTCTCCAAGGGCCCCAGTTGATTCCCTGCTGTGTCCCTCCTGTGCATTGAAGGTCGGGGTTCCTTGTGACTCAAGGACTGGATTTGAAGATGGACTCCGAGGAATGGAAACAGCTTCGTCAGGCTGGCAAAGACAAGCCTCTCTTTGTATCCACACCCCATTCCCCTGCCTTTCTTTGTCCTATCGTCTCTTCCTGCGATGGTGTGAAAAGTTCACTATGCAAAGGGGGATTTTATGACCAAAGAAAGCATTTCAAACAATACTATTTCTTTTGGAGGAGACATCATACTTAATGGTTACCAGAAGGAGGGAAAGGCCGGGCAGTGGCTCCAGACTGGCTCCTTGGGTCCTTTCTCTAGCTCCTTCATTGAGGACCCTGTGTTCAGTCTAGTGATTAGCTGAGAGTATCTTGCCTCAAGTGTAGTGTGCCACTCAGAAAAATAGTTTCTATTTTAAGAGAGCACCATGGGAAAGATACCATGGGCTCAAGCTAATTAAGTTCTGCACACCAGGGTAAAATGACTCGTTTTGTCAATAGACATAGTATAGTGTCTCTTCAGAGGAGGTGCCAATTCTGATTGATAGATTGGGATCCAAAATCAGGCTCTATGCAGTCATGCTGCAACTCCTTTACTATTAAGCAGAACCAACACACCGACTAAAAAGCCTCCACAAGAACCCCACATGTCAATGACTCAGTGGTCTTGGCGGTGTGGTCTCTCTATGAACTTTGGCTTTCCGTGTGGATGAAGTGGTTGCCCCTGAGTGAGTGCATCACTTTAGATATAATCATCTTATAATTGTATTGATCATCTTCTGATCACCGATGACTCTACAACTCACAGGATGACACATACTTCCAGAACGTCTCCTGGTGCTCAGCACAATGATGTCAAGTAGTGAAATAGCAAGCGTTTGTTAAGAGGTGATAGACATAAAATAACTTGTGCAGATTCCAAAGTTCTTAGGGATATTTTGACAAGAGTGGGGGTAAATACCTCTTGCTGAGGGTGAGTTCCAGTGGTTTGTGTATAAGCAACCCCTTCAAATGCACATTAGTGTAAGAAACATCCCTCCATTGAACTATGCTTTATCTTAAATTCTGCCTTAACCACAGTTGAGAAAAGAGAAAAATATGTAAGACATTTTTTTTCTCAGTTAAAAATGTTCCTATAAGATAGAGAATATGTGCATAGAAGAAAACATAGCAGGGATTTTAGAAAATGACACTGGGTATAGAAAGAAAATGGCAATAATGCACAATAGCAATTGAGGTGGAAAGAAAAGAAACTTCCCACTGTAATAACCAGAAAAAAATTGCTCAAGAAAGGACAGAACTTGGTCTCAAAAACATAAAATGTGCTAGACAAAAGAGAACATTCTAAGTAGAAGAAACATGTGTATAAGGTGGAGGTAGACTGGCTTTATGCAGAAAGACTGGTTAACTGTGGTTTTGTTGGATCATAGTATGAGAGGATTAGTTAGAAGGAACTGGCTACTTGAATTGAACTCACCTTGCTTCCTGGCTTTGCTCCCATGATTCTAAACCATTTAGAACTTTTGTTTAATACTTTTCCATTTTGCATTTAAAATGTACATAGTCCTCTTGGCATACACTGTTAGAACCAGAAAGTATTTGAGGGTAGCATGGCTCTATGTATGCATTGGACACAAGGATCTCATGAAGCAGAAGCCTTCCAGGGTTTGTGAGTCTGCTGGTATTTCACCAAGTGTAACAGAAGGACTTCAAGATTGAGGTAGTAGAAGTGTTTGAAATGTACACGGTATTGTTTTAGTAATTTTATCATTAGAGTCTGGGCCAAATTCACATTTTCAGTATTACAGATCTTAAAAAAACATGTCTCCAGCATGTTTTTTTAAGGGAACGGTTGTCATGGAATTCTCTGAGTGATAATTTTTCAATATGTATAGTTTATGTCTGGCTATATGTTGCAAGATATTTGATCACATTGTGAACCCTGAAATTGTGTTGTTTACTGGAAAGAACTGTTTCTAGTTAGGGTCTAGATCAGCCTTAGTACATACCTTTAATCCCTCTTGCTGGAATACAGACACACCCTTAGCACACACCTTTAATCCCAAACAATGAAGGCAATGTTAGTTTGTAGAAGGAAGCATCCCTGTTTGAAAGTGATGTCTGAGTGGCAGACAAAGTGACGAATCAGAGAAAGATTTGGCAGAATAGGATCTGCCCAACTCTTACAAGAACAGAGAGGAAAGGGAAGCTACTTAAAAGAGCACCTGGGGGGAGAGGGAACAGTTTTACTAGGACAGATCACAGAATGAACAAGCTAGACATAGATGAAGACAGAATGAGCCAGAAAAATGAGAAGGAGCCAGAAGATTAGAACAGATTGCCAGAGGTAGTTTGAGACCAAGCAGAGCAACTTAGAAGTAGCCTAGAGAAGCTAGATTGAATCAATCAGTTTTAAGAGGCGTTTGAGTCAGAACAGCTGAGCTGACCAACCAGCCAGAGATCAGAAAGAACTAGAAAAGGTGAGCTTATTCAGCAGTAAGTCTCAGAGACTGAAAACATTCTTGACCTAGATTAGATTGTACGGAGGCCAGAAGCTTCCAGGACTAGGCTTAGGTTAGCAGACTGAGGAAGTAAGCCTACATCAGTTATACTTTTATAACTTTTACAACTTTACATATATGTTTACTGGGTTTATGGTTAGTTGTTAAGTCAAACACTGTAGATGCTGAGAACCGAACCTGGATCCTCTGGAAGACCAGCAGGCACTTTTAACTGCTTTACCATTCTCCAGCCTCATGAGATAAATTAAACAAATAAACATATATAAACCTGATTATGCAACATTAGGTTTATAATCAGGAAGATTAAAAACTTTTGTCTCAATCACTGATAGTACGTTTAATCATCTTTTGACAGGACCGACTGCATGCTTGCCTCCATGTCAGCCAAGTAGCTTTAGTAACAAGGCAAAGAGAGCCACATTTTCAAATTATCTGAATTACGATTGCTCCTTCCATCTTAAAAGCAATGCAGAGCTTCCTTCAGAGACCTGTTTGACACCTACTCCACTGTACTTCAACAGGAATGGACATTTCGCTGTCGTGCGTTATTAGACTAGACCTCATTTGTATGAGGACATATGAGTCATCGTTGAGTTTCTGAGGACTAGTTTGCTTAAATATAGTAGTAGGGCTGACTGACAGAATGGCGACATGGATTGATTACTAACTCTTAGCATTTCAGCATCATGCACTTGGGGGACTGCTTTCTAAGTCTCCCGGGCAAGACCTTTGTTCTTTCTGAGGTACTCTTCTGGTAGATACATATCAGAAAGACAAGGAGCCATGCCATTTCCTACAGTTTCTCCACAAAGAAATAACTCCTAGCTAAATATCGCATTAATTAAGTCTTCTCAAGTAGAACTCTAATTGAAAACCATGGAAACCAGGATGGGCCAATATTCACACAGTGTCACAAAACAAATACAGTAACCATTCTGTTTTCCTGAAAATGAGCCACTGTGCTGTCTCACATGTAGGTTTGCCTGTCATTCCCATTCTTGATGTAGCCTTTGGCTGGACATCCTTTCTCTCTGTCCACTTGGCTCAATATAAAATACCTTTGCCAATACATTAAGCATAGCTCTGTTAAGACTTTCTCTGCGGCATTACCTCACAGAGTGACTTATATACATCACTTTTTTTATATAGGTAATATACTTCACACACAGCATCAATGCCCAAATCATTATTTCTGCAAACCATGGTCCGTTGTTCAGCAACTATGGGAAGAGCCCGTAGCAAAAAACACGTCTACTCTACTACAAGTCAGTTCTACTTAAATCAGGACTGTCCAATGAAAGCATTGTTAGCCATTCATGATCTGAATTGTGGTATGTCGATTAAATTACAGCAAACATTAAAAGCATGGCACAGTATTTCATAATGAATAAGGTAGTCATGTTACGCATCCTTAGCCTTTTAACGATAAGCTGTTAGAGCTAACTTTTCTCTCTTCCTCTTAATTCTGGTGGAGATCATTCTTGTTCCAGGGATGTACTTCCTGGGATTCTCCAAATACCCCATCAAGGATCCTCTCCCTTGGCAATGCCTTTGTCCTTGTTGGCATCTGTGTGAGAACATCCAGGGTCCTGACCTGTCTTCCACCCAAACAGACTATGGAGGTTTGGTCCAGTCTTACACTTGCCTCCCTTTCCACAGAGCAGCAATGGCCACACTTCTGAACAAAACTCTGTTTTCAACATCACCCATGTTTAATTTGCTTGTTCCTGCTCAACAACCAATGTTAGGACACAAAGATGGAATTCTGACTATTAGCACAAGCACATACCGGGTCACTAGGACTTGGTTTTATTTGCTTGTTAGTTTGTTTGTTTTTAAGGTGAAGATAGTTGAACAGAGGAAAAAAAAGAAAAATCACATGAAAGCAAGAGTGAGGAGAAGTGATCTAAAGCACAAACTATAAAGTCCTGAACACTTCCTAGAATTATGTCTGATTATTTTAATGTTTTTTAATAGGAGAGAGGAAGGGGATGGTGCCAGGAGAGACAGAAGGAGACTGCTTTCATGAAAAACAATGATAAGGCCATTTAGAAGTCAAACTATGCACCCTTTCTCTATTGGTCTTTATAAAGGGATTATTTCGTGATGTCATTAAATAATTTCCATAATCTTCTCTTTGTAAATACAGCCTTGAGTCCAGGGAATCTTTTTCTTAGAGTTCTTTGGTGTAGAGGGACCTCATAGCACATCAATAAATACAGCTCTACAAGGGACCTCATTAGAGAGTAATCAGAGAGTAATTGGCCCTCTGCATTACACACTGTCCTGGGGCTGTGCCTTGGAGAACTAATGATTTAGGCATTAACACTTTGTGTGAAGTACATCTCCCAGTTTCTAAAAATATATTTAGCCTGGGATAGGGCTGCCTTTTCTAAAAGTTTGAGGCCTGAGGTAAAAAGCTAAGCTGGCCAGGATGGAAGATTTGATGGTGAAAAACCAAGAACAACTGTAAATTAAAAAAAAAA
>NW_022196909.1:29195309-29204780 GCF_008632895.1 Mastomys coucha
AAAAAAAAGACAGTGCAGTATTTTCCTTAAAGTAGACTCTGTACATAGTCAGATTCTTCGGAACAAAACATGTATCTTGTGATCACATTTTATTTTATTTGCTAGTGCGAAAAGATAAATGAGACTAAGGGCTATTTGTCTCTAGTAATTTCCGAGTTGCCCATGCTGTGGAATATACAAGATAGGACATTTATCTGGGTGTATAGATGTAGCAGTACAGACAGTAGCATAGGTTTCTGCTCTTTGAATAGGAAAGTGATTAATTTTGTGGCATACGAGTAGATAGGGAGGAGGGAAAAAAGCAGGATAAGGGAAAAAAAAAACCCATAGGTCTACAATGACTCTCACCAGTATCTCAGAAAAACAAAAACAAAAACAAAAAAAAACATATGTTGAGCCTAAAAGAGGGATGGAGTCATATGACGGTGCCACTTTATAATTTCTCTTCTACAAAATACTGGAACACATCTAACCCTGGAGATGAGGAGTGGCTGGAGGAATGAGGGGCTGAACACAACGGGAAGGTCATTTCTTGACCTGGGACAGAAAATACCTGTGTGCTCAGTCATCCACCAAAGGGCATGAAAAGTAGGTATGCCTGTCTCTCTTTTAAAAAAATTATCAACGTGTCTGCCACAAATTAGAACACTGTTGCCATTCTTTTCATGTTCCCAGCTAGAGGAGACAAGCTCATGACTGTTGCTAAAAGAGCAACATAGTTACCATTGGGTTTCAAGCGTTTCCTGTGATGGTTAGTTTTGACAGTTGGTTTCACTAAACCTAGAATCAGCTTGGGACAGCAGGCTCAAGAAGGAACTGAGTAGATGAGAATGACCTGTAGACAGGCCTGCAAGGAGATTTTTCTTAGTTGGGTTTAATTGAGAAGACTCAGCCTACGTATGGGTGGTAGCAGTTCACTCGGTAAGCCCTGGATTGACTGAAGAGAGTGAGCCCATGAACCTGCATCCATTCATTCATTCCTCTGTGCTCTCCACTGTGGATGCAATACTACTAACTAGTTCAAGCGACCACTACCTTGACTTCCCTGTAACAATAGACTGGAACCTGGAACTGAGAGCCAAGTCACCCCCTTCTCTCTAAAGTTGCTTTTGCCTGGGTATTTTATCACAGTGATGGGAAGGGAACTTCCTGGGTTTTTTCTATTTTACCCAACAAGATACTTACTTTCCCCAGATGTACAAAGCTGCACTAACCCCTGTTTCATGTGAAAGGACCGTGATGCTGTATTATTACCAAATAGCATCTTTATCTGACGGTTGGTCAGGGCCATGCTGGGTGTTCACTTCTATCGCCAGTGCTCCAAACTAGAGAGCTGGAGTCTAACAGGCTTCTAATGAGTTGGGAAAAAAAATAATCAGCATAGGAAAGACCATTGGAGTATACCATGGGAGGATCCAATGTGTTTGAATCGTATAGTCAGTTTCTAATTTCAGAGTAATTTCTCTCACACATGTGTTAAAGTGTAAAGAAACATCTAATAAGATTTAACACTTCAAAGTCATTAAGTAACTAATTAACTAATGAATCCGCATGGCAGCTCAGTGAGATCCGCATTAAGCATATAACCAATTCACAGATCCTGTGTTGTTTAGAAACCTTTATAGCTCTGTGCATCTCTGTCCTTTTCCGAGTCTTTGAAATGGATTAATTATTACTGGGTCTCCACTGAAGGGCAGGCACACATCAGATTTCTCTCTGGAGTAAAGGGAGCTTGGTGCTTAATCATATGAATTTTCAAATAGCCACATAACACAGGGACTTTGCTAGTGGTCTGGGCTCTGACTTCTAAATATTCTTTGACCTCTTACATCATATTTGCCTTCAGGAAAAAAAAAATCCATGCCTCTTCTGAAATGTAGAAGCATGGCAAGCAAATGCCTCGTGGAATTCTTTCACACTGTGTCTTAGTTTCTCTTGCTGTTTCTGTGACAGCTACTCTGACGAAAACAACTCAAGGGAGAAAGGGTTTATTTTAGCTCAGCATTTAAGACACAGCCTGTTATGGTAGGGAAGTCAAGGCAGTGGGAGCCTGAAGGAACTGGTTGTAGGATGTCTACAATGATGTCACCGAGAGGGATGCATGCATGCTCTGGCTTACTTCTTTATTTACACAGTTCAGGATCCTAGACAGGGAATGGTGCTATCCACAGGGGCTGGGTTTGCCCTCCCAATTAAGGCAATCAATGTATCTTTCCCACAGGTACATAAAGGTCTGTTTCAGAGGACCCCAGATCATCAAGGTAACAATCACTGACCTATTTGGAAAGTTTTCTCTTATGCAATTTAGCCATTGTATCGCACTGAGTTTGAATTTTTAAAATCTAAATATTAATACTATGATATGTTTCTCCAACTGTCAACCTTGGCTTCATACCAGAAATCAACCACATAAAAAAAATCATTTATTTTTATAGGGCGGGGGACATGATTCAATAGTGGGCAAAGACACTTGCAGACACACACATCAACCTGAGTTTGATCGTGGGAACTGACATGACAGGAGAAAACTGATTTCTGCACGTTGTCCTCTGACCTCCACATATACACACATGCCTTGGCACATACACACACACACACACACACACACACACACAAATAATGTAAATACAAAAATAGTCAACTAGGTGGCAACTTCTTCCAGCCATGTGGCTTAGTGTTAGTAGAAAGAGCAGTGACTTTGGGGAAAAATGACACATTTATGGTTTGAGGACATAATGAACAGCGAAGGAGACTTGGATTATAGGAGAAGCATCCCGACAAAGCTTTGCAGAGGATTAGAAGGACAGCAGCTTCTCAGGTGACGCTGACTAAATGGAGATGCTACTGTTAGTAGAAGCAACACCAGCGTTAGACGGCTTCTTCAGCGCTAGGCAAAACCACCGTAGTATAAGGGACCTCTCAAAGCTTGTTCGCAGGGGGCTCTAGAGCTGCTGCGAGATGCGCCTCATGTCTGCTGTGTGACGTGATGACTGATCAAGGAGCATTTTTAAGCCACCGTGGCAAACTGCTGAGTTGGCAACTTCAACGTTTCATGCCAGGCTGTCCACCTAGCCTCAAAAGTCAGCTGACTGCTCTGGGTGCAAACACTTGGTGGAGAGTGGGCAGAGGTCTTTCACAGAGCCTGGTCAGCCCGAATGGTAACCTCTGTCTTTGCTAACCTTCAGAATCGTCTTGGGCCATAAAGTGGCATTTTACAGACATTTTGCAGAACGAGCAGTACCTTAGGCTATTAGTCTAGCCAAACCAAAAGCTGGATATGCCTTCAGCTCTCTCTGACACCAGGGAATAAAAAGCAAGCCTTCCACGCTGCGATTTGATTGGAATACCTATAAGATTCTACAGGTCACGCCTATGGGAATGTGACTCTGCCAATCCGATGGACCGATTTCAGAAGTACTTGCATCTTAAAACTACTTCTGCCTTTTTAATTCCCCCCCCCCTTCTTAATTTCACTTGTCAGCCCCCTCTCCGAGCCATGCTCTGACTCATTCAGCTTGAATTCTGGCTGGCACGGGCCAGTGCAGTGAAGGCTGCAGCTGTTGGCACCCCTCCTCCCGGCTCATCCCGAGATCTGCAAATGAGCCTTGCAGGCTACCCCTGTGTTCTGCAGTTTATTTGACAAATAGATTTTGTGGCCTCCGAGTTCTCCTATAACTCATAAGTCCTCGGAGCCAAGGGAGGCTGTCTGTCACATGCAAATCCTATACGTTTGGAGATAAAGAGGGGAGGAGGGTCTTCGCATTCATAGTTGGACCCTCACCCTTCAGATCCATCTATGGATTATATCGAAAGCTACTTTGAGAGCAAGCTAGGAGAGTCTCCTGCTGCCTGCCTGCCTGCCTGCCTGTCTTCCTGCAAAGGTCTTCTCCCCTTCTGTCATAAATCGTGCTGGCATCTTTTAAAATGTGCCCAAGCAATGGTATGTGGTGTTCACAGGCCTGGGTTTTAGCGAGTTGAATTGTGTTCGACTCATCACGTTCTGGGTGACATTGGAGCAAAATGGAGACTTGGGTCATTCAGCTGCCGGCTCTGAGGAAGCCTGTTGTAACTGTGCATCTTAATGAACTGTATCAGCGGAGGAAATGTTGTCTCTACTGTGGTGTAGCTGTCTGCCTCGTGAAGCACCTCCCTGTACACACAGAGGACTTCTTTTTTCTCAGATGGCCTTTCCTCTGTGCTCTTGAGGAGTGTTGGGCCATTCCCCTTTTTTTCTGTTTGTTTTTCTCCCCCTTACGTTACAGGTGGAGAATGAATTCTAAATCCTCGGAGCAAGCTCGCTGCTGCATTCTTTACAGCACTTGGCACCAAGATGTACCTGCAGCAGGCAGCATGTCTTCCCTGGAGTTCCCTGGAACACTTAGAAATCTAAGTTGCTTTGTCCCATCTCCAGAGATGGCATCTGTACTTGGCAACAATTGAAATACAAATACAAGATCAGACAGGGCTTCTTCGCCATCTGCAGACTCATCAGTGGGCCACTGTGAGCTCAGCCAACCAAACGGTCATGAGTGAGTTAATTGCTCCATGTTTTTGCACAGTGTGCTGCTAGATCTTCAGAGGAGTGGAATGTGAGGAGATCACGGTAGCTAACAGTGTTATGTACAAATCCCACCTGTGGGAAATGATTTGGGGGGGGGGCTCTCCGAAAGGCTGCTGAGTATTTCAAGCATGTCTCTTGCCTCTATGATTGGCTACAGGTTAGATAATCACCTGGATCCTTCATTTGATCACTTGCTATTTCATGTGAATTTGTTCACTGGAAAGAGGTTAAGGCAGAATTCAGGACAACATTTGCATGAATTCAGGCTACACAGAAGCTCTCTACCTGAGTTAGTCCAAGTATGGTTCATTACTGAGAATAAAAACTGTTTTAAAACCCAACCTTTCCTACGCTTTCTCCTTTTAATATGGATGGGGAAGTTTGTAAGAACTGGAAACCATGATAATGTAGCCACTAGAACTGTCTGAAGCAAGAGGGACATGGATTAAAAAGGGAAGAACTGATTGTACTGGAACCTTGGGACAGATGGGACGAGATGGACAAAGGGACAATGTTACTAGAAGAAGACTAAAGATTAGGCTGCCTTAGAATTACAGGTAAACAGCAGGAAGACACACGGCAGGGCTCCTGGAGATCCTTGTAGTCATGTTTACAAAGAAAGGGAAGGTTCTATTGGTACCCTCCCATTATAAATGTCTCGAAGTCCGGTCTGTTTTGGTCCTGGCAACATTTACCACTGTCCCCAACCTGAGCAATACCTCACCTGAGAAGTAATAGCACAAGTCTGCCCTACCCTACAAACCAGAACTAAAACGTGGCTTAAACATAGACTAGAGAGCATGTGGTTTCTACTCTGAATCAAGCTGCAATTTACAAAATTATAGTTTTTCATCTAGAGCCTCAAAGATCTTGAATACAACTAGAATATTTTACTCTCTATTTCATTAAATTATTAGACTGTATCATTTTAATTATTGGTTTCCTAAGAGATTAAACATCATTACTGTTTTCCCTTTATTATGATCTGAAGGTACACGTTCAAGTGGTGTAGATAAGCTTACAAATAAAAGTTGGATAGAGAGACGAACAGGAAAATACCCACTGTGGAGATGAGAGAGAAGCCACTCAGGAGAAAGGGTCAGGGATGGAGGGATGGAGGGATGGAGGGGATGCAGCCATAGGTTGCTTTTGGTTCCATGCGATTCATATGCTTCCTGCATACATGATTTTTTTTTCATGAGATGAAGAGAAAGATGAATATACCACCACAAGTCTTTGAAATTTGGAGACTCCAATTGTAGTTCTTTGGAGATGTGTATGATCAGAGAATGGCGGACCTGCAGCCTAAGTCATAGGGAGATGGCAGGGTACCAGGCTCCGAGCAGGAAGAGAGATGAGCCCTCAGAATGTACCCAAAGCAGCAACTACACAATGACCCAGATCAATAGCCATCTAAACTCAAGATCAAAGGACCTTTTCCAGGAACAGGTGTGCCAAGAGGAGCCAGGTCTCCCAAGTTCACTAAAACAAAGTACAGTAATTTAAATAAAATGCCATTCCTTAGTTTTTTAAAAGCTGTTTTTTCACATTCAAGTGCCCTGGAAAATATTGAAAGTCCTGAGACCTAGCCTAAGTAAAAGCCACTGTCAGATCATTGCCAACATAGAAGTAAAGTTTTACATCTGAATGTAATAATCGCTTATACTCTACTTTTTCAAAAAAATAGATTTTGAAATCGCCTCAGTGATAAAATGGGAATGGGAGAATAGGATACAATGTATGATATATAATATATAGTATATAACATGTATGATTATGTTATGTATTACATATATATAAAATTTTATATATATATAATATATAATAAACATTAGACTGATGCAATAAAGCTTCCAAAGAATTTGTATGTTTGTTCTGGGTGGTTGTTTGCAACAGTAACTTTATCACAATGGCCAGAAATGTCTGTACCAAATCACAGTAGAAAAATCAAGAAAGGAAATCTGTCTGCTCAGAAGACCAACACCAGCATTTCAAGAACTCAAGCATGGAGCAGCCTGTGACATAGTTTCTGTCACAGATTTAAAGGACAGAAAAGCAGGAAGGCGGGGGGTGGGGGTGGGTTGGGGGGTATTGAGACCAGGGAGGGGTCGAGAGTGAGGAGGGGCAGGGTTGCCTGCGTCCTACAAAGGCTGAGATGATTTGGGGGACCTGAGAACAAGGAAAGTGTAGTCCAGGAGCAGGAGTGCAGAGCAGCAAAGCAAGAAGCTTCAGAGACAGGGGAAGGCAGGGAGGTAGCTTGGCTTCCTTTGGGGGCTGCGGACTGTCCTCACGCATGGCTTCCGTAACAGTCACGTGGGAAGGTATGTCTGAATTTATGCCAGCTTAGAGTCTTCCTTTTGAGTTTAAAGGAAATCTATAAATATAGAATAAAACGATATTGGGATATGAGTATTAAGATACACGAGGGGTGTATCTTAATAAGGTGCACAAAGAAAGGAAAAAGTCACTGTTTCATTGGGGTCAGGTATGTCCTGGAGTTCTCATTTACATTGTACCGGAAATAGTATCTTTTGACTAGCCAATTAAGCAATACACGATGCACGACTTTTAGTTTTTAAAAAGCATGTAATCGTGTTTGAAAACACGATGACTTTTGTCCCCCTTGCAGCTTGCCTGCGATGGTTTTATCATCTCATGAATACTTCTTTCTTTTTTTTAAACACACAATCTAAAACTCAAAGTCACACAGTTAATCAGATGCCAGGACAGGAGTTCACAGGAGTTTTTTTTAAACAGCAGCAGCCCATATTCCTGCTAGAACACAAACCACTTCTTCAGGGGTGGGGCTTGGAGGAGAAAGAAGGCATAACATGGTAATTGTGAGTGAATGAGATGAGTGAGCATGTTTCCCAATAGACAGTGCTCTTGGAGAGATGGCTCAGCGGTTAAGAGCACTGACTGCTCTTCTGAAGGTCCTGAGTTCAAATCCTAGCAACCACATGGTGGCTCACAACCATCCGTAATGAGAGCTAACGCCCTCTTCTGGTGTGTCTGAAGACAGCTACAGTGTATCTTTTCCTTTATAAAAAAGGAAGTGCTCTTGGAACGTTTGCCCTGCATCTGGGAAGAGGCATTCAGCCAGGCATAAGGAACCACCAGGAGGAGGGATTTCAGCACAGGTGATCTTTCTAAATGGCGAAAGTCACAGGAGGCCTAAAAGGCCCTAAGGGGGATAACCCCACACCTGACTCTAGGTTGCACCAAGAGAGGAGTCCAGGCTCCCGAACATTTCAACCATGCCACAGTTAAAACAAAAACCCCTAAAGTGGGAGAGAGGAAGGAATGTGAAAGTCAGATTCAAGATTCCAGTGACAGCCTTGGAGCAAGTTAGTAGGCAAGAGGGTAAGGCATAGAATGCCCATCGCTGGGGTTATGTTTTAAATTAAATATGTGATAAGAGTACAGTTTTGTTTTGTTTTTTGAAAAAATCCACCTTGACCTTTCCCTTGTAATGTATAGCTACCTTGATTTTTTTTTTCATTTTACTGTAAACTAATAAAGATCCCACACATCAAAGTATATTAGACCGTAAAAATGAGCGGAGTAGAGCCCATTAAAGTCTATGTAGGATTTTACATTTTTACAACTCAATCCTCCCTATAAACAACGACAACAAGATAGGACTAAGTGCATGGTGCCTTTTAATGGCTGAAGGGGGTGGAGTGGATGCCAGAGTCTGGACGGATCCAGGACTAGCAGGTTAACACTTCGTTAGCAGACAGAGATCTTATGAGAAAAATCACTGGAAATCATGAACCGAAGAGAACCGAAGAAGAGAACCGAAGGAGGGCAACTTGGGTTACGATGCCTCCTTTGAATGGGGCGGGAGTTACTTTAGGAAAGTCCTAGGCGGCAGAACAAGTGTAAGATACGGATGTATAGGATATGGATCTTTGAGCATCGTCGGCTACCAAATGGCAGGCTCGGTGGAAGACATAAATACCTTTACAACACGTCTCCCGCCGTATCACCCCGTTTTAAATCCTCTAGTTAACTCCCAAAGGCACAGATGTTGTTTTTGACTTCCGGTGACCACAAGGCAGACCAACCCAAAAAAACAGACATGCTCTGTCCTTTCCATTGCCGGGCAAGTCGGACAGAACCCTTCCCTAAATCAACGGTCACCCTAAAGAGCATCGTCTGTGTTGTCGCCATTGGAGAATAGCCTATCACTTTTACCAGTCTCTAAGGGTACTACTGCCTCTGTCCGACAACTCACGATCTACACTGGTTGCTTTGATCCTCCTTCAGAGGTTCTGAATACTCGAGTTCAAGGAGAGAAAATTGTGAGAGAGATCAATAAGAACTGCAAGAAAAACTGTAAGCGAATCAGTCTGGCCAAGCCACAGAACTCCAAGGGATGCTCATATTCAGTTCCCGTGTGCTCGATACCTGCTGTCCGCCCGATAGGTCTCTCCACTTCATCAATAAACTGTAGCCACGAGGATGCTGAGTAAGGACTTATATTTAAACGAAGCCTTGTGCTTTTTGATGGAAGATGGATAGAGGAGATAATTAGTCTTCAACAGACAATGCCTTTGCTGAATGTGGGCAGCCTTTGCTTTAGTGTTCAACGTGTGATGCCCAAAAACAAAACAAAACAACCAAAAAGCAAAAAACAAAAAACAAACAAACAAAAAAAACCCAACCAACCAACCAACCAACCAACCAAAAATCATTTTCATCCCCAAGAAAACAAAACTGATAATTGATGCATCTAACTGATGAAATACAGTTGATGCCTTCCATGCCTAAAAGTCCATTACTGCTTGTCCTGAGTTAGTTAATTGGATAGGGAAAGAGTTTTAGTATTTGCAAGATTGGTAATTCAGTTGTATCATTCTCTCTCTCTCTCTCTCTCTCTCTCTCTCTCTCTCTCTCTCTCTCTC
>NW_022196909.1:29204925-29210868 GCF_008632895.1 Mastomys coucha
TCTCTCTCTCTCTCTCTCTCTCACCCTGAAAATCAGAAAACACTATAGAGATATTTAGCAGGTTTTGGAGCAAAGAGAGAAGGGTCAGCTGGCCTTTCATTTCCTTTTTGTTAGAATGTTTAGTGTAAAAGGCACGTTCTATTGGGTAATTGGCACTCTCCTCCATCCCTGGAATGATGCATACACTATAAACAAGTTCCGAGTGTATAACGGCAGAAGAGGGCTCTTTGGCAGAAAAGGGATACCAGTTTCTGGGTGAGCAACAGAAGCAAAGATAATAGATCTTTTTGGAGGTAGAGGGGCCCCCTGAAAATAGTAAGAAAATGCAGAGATTTGTCAGGAAATGATTCATTTCTACTTCAGAACTTGCTGGGAAGGACAAGACAGAAGAAGCGTCTCTGGTCTCTCCTGAGACAGGCCATGTTGGTCCCAGAATTCCTGCGTTGGAACAGTTCTAATATAGATAATCTCTGACGGTCTTCTCTTGTGACCCAGAGATCCCTATCTTTTTTTTTTATTTATGTTCCTGGGTTGCTCCTCACAAGATTTGGAGAGCTCACTCAGGAGCATTCACTTGTCACCCTAGGAAGTGAACCCAACAAAACTTTCTTTAAAACCCCAGAGTCTTCCCTCTGCTCTCTAGATGTGTTCCAGGAACCTAAATAGCAAAGAGTCAGTTTCCACATTCATTAACCATGTACTTGGTGAGATGGGAAGTGGGACTGTGGTCTTTCTCTGACTAGTCATCTACTGTCGTAAGAAGAGGAATTAAAGAAATAAAAAAGAATTCTCTTGTTCTTTATGCCTCCTTTTTGACAGCCCCCTGGTTGCCAATGGTCATAGTTACTAGTGAAGGTAAACGGTCCTGGCCCTCGGCATTCCCAGCCTCCCTCAGGTTGTAAGGGATTGAAACCTCGAGGTCTTTGCCTGGGACCCACCTACATGGTGGCAACAGGTGCTGAGCTTGCAGAACACACGTGGTCCATTCCAGGACTGCTCAGAAGCAGGGCCATCTTGCCATGCAAGCTTATTTGTCAGTACAGAGTCAACAGAGTCAACCATGCTCAGGAGAGGGAGGCAAGCCGAATCAACAAGGAAAGGCTCTGGCTCATGTGAGGTACAGAGAAAAATCTAATTTAGTTTGATAAGTTTTGGCCTCAGTGTTCTCTGGTTGGTACTGCTGTATTTATCATATATATGAGATGCCATCTCCACATATATAGGATTATTAATAAAATCTTACAGTTTTTTTTTCTTCCTCAAGACGGATATAAGAAAACCCAAGATGAGGGATCTTAATCTTTCTGGGAGTCAAAAGTTCTAGACTCCCTGATACAAAATGATTTTTCTTTTTGACCTGTACCAAACACAAAGCAGAAGAAAGCACGGTAGAATATCTCACTAAGTGCAATTTTAAACACACACACACACACACACACACACACACACACACACAAAGGGAAGTACTATCTATCTATCTATCTATCTATCTATCTATCTATCTAACAAAGCTTTTCACATTCACTTTCCCGATAGCTGTAAGCAGTCATTAGTGCACACTGGTCTAATCCGTGGGTGTCTTCAAATTTTGGGAAGCCAAGGAACGTACCTGAGTTGATTTAGCAAGTATCAGAGAGAATGGAATTGCATCTTAATTCCTAGGCCTTCTCTTCTGTCACACACAGCCGTGATCTTTTCCCCACTTGTGAGACACAATTAACTCTCAGTTTCTTTTTGTGGTGTTTTTAATGATGCTTCCCAACCACCAAAGACTCTGGAGGCTGAGTCAGGGTAAGGTCCAGTTCCTTTGACCCCTGGGGCTGAGGACATTATGACTTCTCCTTGTGTGTCTAGGGTGATGGGGTTCGATTAGCTTTGAAGAGCTGTTTACCACACAGTATTTCATACCCACAAATTCTGTTTCTCTTACAAGGTTTGTTATTCAGTTTTGCTGATAGTATTTTTCCTGCATATGGTTTGTCCCAAATGCCCTTTGTTTATTTATCTTTTTAATACACATGGAAAAGAGAGTATGGTGATAGAAGGTGCCAGGGGCTTGCTGCAGATCTAGATCCCAATTAGAACCCTGGGCTGGGGAAACAAACAAACAAACAAACAAACAAAAAACAAACCCAAAAACAAACAAAAAAAGAAACCACTTGGCTTTTGACTTTTTCATTTCTCACGGCTCAGCTCTCATCCACTGTACATGGAACTCATTCTGTCTCCAGCTTGACGGGCTAAGGCCCCTATCTGGTGCTCATCCAAATCCACATTTTAAATAAGCAATTCGTGTTCTCCTGTTGGTAAGTGACAAAGGAAGAGCCCCTCGGTGCACCTACAGCATCCTGACATCCCTTGCCAAAGCTGTGCATGTGACACATGCCTTCCCCTTCCCCAGAAGGAGAGCATAATTTCATTATCCATGAATCAGCGCCTCTTAGACTGTACCACCCTTGTCAGAGAGGGCTAATGGCACCACTGTTTAGCTAGCTGCAGAGGAGGAAGGAGGGAGAACGCCCGGGGAGTGAAGCACAGGTCACTGACATGGTTGACAAACTGGAGAACAGTTCTCATGCTGAAGAGGAGGCCTCCCTCCATGGATAGCTCTCCCATAACTACTGACAAGCAAGAGCAGGTCCCGATTCTCTCAATAGCAACGCAGGGATCTGGTTCCCTGAGCCTGTTACACTCTATTTCAGAATCCTGACCACGAAAACATAGTAACGCTTTTAATGAAAACATTACAGACTACTTGGGCTAATATCGTTTAGTGCAGATGCTTAAAGCGTTTCTTATCTATTTTTCCTGTGTTACTGCTTGCTCTGTCTTTGGGCATTTCTTTCTAGCCCTCAGTTCCAATTCTGTGGCTTTTCTTTCTGTTACCACTGAGAAAAGATGTATGGACATCCATTATCTTTGATAACAGGGATGATAATTATACCTCATAACAAAGTTAACAATAAATACGATGCACAGAGAAACCTATGCTGCCAATAAGTTCACAAAAGACAAAAACCCAGATGCTAAAATATGTGCGAACAGCTGTAGTTACCCGGCTCAGCCACTAGAGGTCAGTGCTACTCTATAGAAAGCATCATTGCCAATCTGCTTAGTTGACTCACCAAATCAAGTTTAAAAAGAAAAATGAAACGGTTAAAAATCTTTGGAAAGATGTCATGTCAACATCCTGGGAAGGTACAAAATCACTCAAAATGATTATACCTTGCATGACATTGCTTAAAAGTCTCTGGCACGGAGCTTGCCTGCTTCGGCACAATGTGTACTGGGGTTAGTAAACAAACGAGAAACAAACATGAAACACAAATCACAAACGTTCAGCCAAAAGAACGAACTCCATTTCCTCTCTGTTTTGAGGAAGCATTAAAGGCAGAGAGACTCCTGCCTCCACTGGGTCTCCACGGAACAGTTCAACAGGTCAGAATGCTCCCTTAACTAAGGGAGACTGACCAGTTAATGTAAATTTGCAATAGGAAAAGAAAAAAAAAGAATAGCCAAGGATTCTTCTCCAGTATGCAATGCAGTTAAAAACTTAGACATATGAAAAAGTAGAACTGTGGCATACAGTCTACAAGTGCCATGGGGCAGATACAAGGACAGTAATTTCTGATCAGGAGGGACCCTTGCCACCTGGCTTTTCTGGGTGACCCAATAGTGCAGAAACAACTCTCTCTTGCCTTAGGAGACACAAATGGGTTCTTGAGGCATTCTGACAGCTGGAGAAGAGTCCTTAACTAAGGAGAAACGTGTGTTGCCAACTTTCCCCCCCTGCAGTTCCATGCCCGGAATCAAGATGTGTTTTGTTATTCTAAGGCATTTGTGTGGCATCTCCTCAGTCAGTCTCTAAGGCATTAAAAATGAACAGTCTTCAAAGGGTTGCTCATTCATTTAATCTTACATCAGTTTAACACACCAAGTGGTTCTGAGCCTTACAAATACTTTTCAATACAACAAACCCAATGGCACACTTGGAATATATATATACATATATATATATATGTATATATATATATATGTGTGTGTGTATGTATATATGTATATATATATACATACATATTCATGTGTGTGCATGTGTGGTATTTGTTCCTATGATACAGAAAACAGAGGATCAAGTGAAAGAATAGAAATGGGCCTTTTCCACTTCAACAGCGCATTTAATTATGACAGTCATCTTCATAGTACAGATAAAAATGAGGCTGACCAAAGGGGGAAAAAAATTTTTTTTTAGATGGAATATGTATTTACTGACAGTCTAGGAAAAACTGTCAAATGACAATTTCAGTGAAGAGCATCTCAGTGGCCATCCAGCCCATGATACCATAAGGTGTGTCTGCATTATAAATTCACTGGGACTCTGTGGCCACTTGGCATTAATAGATGTATGCTTAGTGGTTAGTCATGGGTAAGCATATTGTAATTGTGATAACTTTCCTGAGCTACTGCCTGGTCTCCTGGAAGCACCTTGATAAGTCCCCTCAAAATGCTGCCTCTCCTTATGGAGAATAGAAGTATGGCTTTAATAATCTGGATCCCTTGCTATTATATATATATATATATATATATATAATATATATATATATATATATATATATGTACAACTAGTAAGAAATAGCCATTCACTTTTTCGTTGCTTTTATTATTATTATTTTGCAGCAACTGTTTTAAAAGATTAGGGATGTGGTCAAAGATGGAAGGCCTGGCTGGTCAGAAGGGTGAACCATCCTTAATGCAGAACGCAAAATCATTACGGTCTGTGCCCACACCAAAACTGCTCATCTGAGAGGACAAAAAGGGGGTGGCAAGAATAAATATATTTCTCTGAAACCCCATAAATACTGGGGGGCCTGATAAAGCGCTGCAGTCAACAGACTTTCACCAATGACATAAAAACATGCATGCAGCTTTGCAGGCTGCCAAGCAGGTTCGGTACAGAATCATACTGATGGATGAGTTACAATACAGATGAACACAGAGACACAGTGATGTCAACAACAGCAAAGCAAAGACAAGCTGTCACAGGGTCAGTCTCTCCCCTCCCCCCCACCCTCACTCCCCACTTCCATGATCCAAGGTGTTACCAGGAGCATCCTTTTTAAAGGATAATGTTGGGGGAAGTGTGTTCAGACATCTGAATGAAGTGTCAGTCCTTAAGGGGTCTGGTTTGTGTAGAACACATCACAGGACACACAGGACAGCCTCACAAAGCCCCTGAACAGGAAGGCCCAGGGCTCAGGGTTCTATGAACTACATACACACTGGGGTTTTGGGAAAGAAGAGGCTAGGAGACACATCTTGGTAAGGTCCCAGCTTGCAGATCTGTGAGAGAGCGCTTGCTTTACCTTAGCAAACCTCAGCTCTGAAAACTCCCTCCCTGCCAGCGGACTGTCTGCTTCCTTGGAGGGAATGTGCTTTATCTCCTGACTTGGTTGTGTAATGAATCAACACGTTTAGGGAACACACGGGCAGAGGGAAACCGACGGTGACCCCTTTAGTTTTATTCCACAAACATGAGGGAATCTGAGATGAAGCTGCAAGGTTCAAACTTGGTGTTCTCAGGGTCTCCTTGTGTTTGGCAGCCATCTGCTTCTGGGCACCTTAACCCTTCGACACCCGTCCCTGTGCTTGGCTGGTTGTATTTTCTGAATCCCTAGAAACTGCTTTCACCCACCACCCTCTGTGGAGAGTTTTTCTGGGATTTTCTTTCATTAAGGCAGGCATTGTTTCTCACTGTCTACCGTGTGCCATAATCCAGTCGTCTCAAACGCATTCAACCCTCCAAGGTCCCGGGATCACTCCTGGCCACCTGCACTCCCACCCCCGCCCCCACCCTCTATTTGCTAAACTGCAAACCACCTTAAGTAGAAGCTTTGAGCCTCTTAGAAAGAGAAGAGCCAGTGTGAGGATCATTGGGGAAAACAAGTT
>NW_022196909.1:29210878-29228122 GCF_008632895.1 Mastomys coucha
ACAAGTTTTTTTTTTTTTTTTATCTGGAAACAAATGTAATGTTAATGTAACCCATAAAGGTTCTTTAGACCCTAGGCATAGTGTTAAGCCAGAGTTCCAGCTTCACATTGATTGTGGGATTTAAATTTCAATGGGTTGATTATTTATGAGAGGAAAATGACCAGTATTATGAACACACGCTGAGGGACAGGGAAGGCCCTTGCCAGCACTCTGAGAGGGGGAGGGGAGGGGCACCGTGTTCCCTTCATAGACAGCGGAGTTCAATAAAGCACCCCCTTATTTCCCAGCCTTTTAGAGCGCGCTCTCTCTGTTTCTTTTTCCTTTCTTTTTCTTTCTTTCTTTCTTTCTTTTTTTTTTTAAATCGCAATGTTTCATACCTCACATTCCCTGGAGCCTGATTTGCTATAGGTGCAGGGTCCCGTCCCGTTCAGCAGCATCTCGCTGGTCTCCGTGTTGGTGGGTTTATAATCTACATAAAATTCCTGGGTGCCTGGAGTCATCTGCTTGAGCGACTGGCGTTTCTTCTTCCGGTGCCTTCGCATGAGGGAGCGTTGCTGCAGCTGCTTCATGCTCGCCGGGTACCGCTTCCAGGACACGTACATCACCAAGAGGATGACCAGCACTGACAGGAAAAGGGCCACGCTGCCTGCGATGATCTTATGGAAGGAGATGTGCTCTGTGTCCACATCTGTCTCTGGGCTGGGCTCGGTAGCTCCCACCGTGGGGGGCAGCGGAGGCTTGCTCTCGTGCTTCGGCCTGGGGAGCTTGGGTTTAAACGTGGGCTTGGGGAGGGCCCTGGCCAGGTCAAACCTCTCTGTGGTCGTGCTCTTGCCACAGATGCTGTAGTTCTTCACCGCGTCGATCACGTTAACCCCCTGCAGCTCTTTGGGACTGGCGCAGATAATGGTATTCTCTCTCAGACCTTTAAAACTTTTCAGCCAGTTTACCAGGGAACAGATATTCCTGCTGCATTCCCATATATTCCCAGCGAGACTGATGTCATTGAGAGAGATCCAAGAATCCAGAATCTCTTGCCCAATAAATGTGAGCTTGTTGGAATCCAGGTTGAGGCGCTGCAGATTGGGAACGCACTGGAAGACGCTGGGTCCGCTGAAGGCTTCGATCTCATTACCAGAGAGGTCGAGCCTCTGTAAGGAACTCCAAGTCCAGGACATAGTTTGTCCTATGACACTGATTTTATTCCACTGCATGTACAAGTTCTGTAGGCTCACCAACCTCGGGAAAAGGGCCAAGTTGAGCTTGGAAAATTGATTGTGCTCCAGATGCAGCTCTTTGAGTCTGATCATGCCAGCGAAGACATTCCTGGCTAAACTTCGGATCCTGTTGTATCCCAGGTCCAGAAGTTCCAGGTTGCGACAGTCTTGGAAGATCCGCACCGGGATGGTTCTCAGTGAGTTGGAGCGGAGGTGTAAACTGAGCAGCTTCCTCAAGCCCCGGAACTGTTCAGAACCCAGAGAATGGAGCTGGTTATAGGACAGATCCAAGTTCCGTAGATTGGTCACAGGTCTGAAGGTGTTGTTAAGGAAGTAGGAGATTCTGTTGGAGCTCAGAATCAACTCTTTGAGTCTGCGTATCCCATTGAAAGCATTCTCATCAATATTGCTGATGTGGTTATGGTCAAGGTAGAGCCAGGTGAGCTGATTGAGCCCTTTAAATTGATTATACTTAAGTTTTTGGAGGCTGTTGTAGCGAAGGGATAAACCCAAGCAACCGGCAGATATACTGGAGGGTATCTCCTGCAGTTTCTGAGACTCACAGTATACCATTTTGCCTTCGCACCTACAACCCTTAGGGCATCCTCGCTCAGCAGAAGAAAGCATTGTCAATAAGACAGTGGGTGCTAGAACCACTGCTACAGCTGATCCGCGCAGTAGCCTAATTACATTGAAACCTGGAAATAAAAACAACTTAGAAAAGTTATCCCCCCAAAACGAATGCATTTTAAAAAAAAAAAAAACAAGCAAAACTAGCTGTCTATTTCCACATTCAGAAATGTAAACATTTAGATACCATTTAGCATCAAATAGCATCTTTCTAATATAAGGATATTGTATATTTCTAACAGTTAAACAAGGAAATGTGTCCACTGATAATTGAATTTATAGTCTTAGAGCAGAGAAAGATAATATTTAAAACAATTAAAGCAGAATTATTACATAGGCTTAGAGGCTTTTTTTTTTCCCCATTTTTTTCTTTAAGAAGGAAAGAAGAAAAATATCAAAACATACCCATCCTTTGTATTGTTCAAAGGTCGTCCTTAGGTCTTTTGCTTTGGCTTAGGGGCCGCCTGCATGACATCCCCTGTCAGCTGCAGTATAGTGAGTCAGGGCTCGCTGACACCCAGGAAGAAAAATTGGACCCCTTGGGAGATGGACCGATTTTGGAACATTATTCTTTACCAGCCATGCAGAACACTCCAAGAACAAATAAATCCCAACACCGCATTCGCAGCAAAACAGCCGAGTCCTCCTAGGTAATAGGATCTTCATGGATATTACGTTTTTGCATCTTTACAGTGTGTGTGTGTGTGTGTGTGTGTGTGTGTGTGTTAAAAAAAAAAAAAAAAACTGGCTCCTACAATTTCTTCTCAAAACCCATGATGTATTCCTCTAGGCAACGTGGGGCTACCTGTGCTGCCACATCTGTATTCCATAGTCCGGCGGCGGTCCCCGTGGTAGTGAGCACCCAGCTCAGCCACGGAGCTGCGTTGGAGCCCAGAAGGCAAGAGAGCCCGGTTCGGCTGCGCACACTCTCAGCTCACTCCTGCAGACTGTCATTCTGTAAGCCGCTCGCTCGCTCGCTCGCTCACTCGGACTGTTGCTTCGGTTTCAGTGAATGCAGTCTTATGTAAAGCTGCCCCCAGTGGTGGGGAACACTGTGGGCATGTGCAGAGCTGGCTCTCTTTTATCTTGCAAATGAGCAGGCTCGGCTGGAAAATGAATGGTTCTTTTGGGTGGCTCAATAGGAAGTGAATGGTCAACGTAATCAATAACTAGCAACATTTTCTGGGATATCCAAGTCTTGTTTTACAATTTGGCATCGCCGCCGCCTGTACTGTCTGCGTCTTGCTTAATCGACAAACATGTGCTTCCCAGAGTTTTTTTTTTTTTTTTTCTTTCCTAGAGCTTGAAGTTAAGTTCAAATCGAATGCCAGTGTTTCTTAACCTCAGTGTAGGCTTTGAGCTGAAATTTATAAAATGAATTAGTGAGCTCTTCACAAAGCTGCGTTAAGAGCGTGCCTTGTTTGACCTCTTGGAGTCCCCGGGATTGTAGGATACAAGGTGTCTCAGGATGCTGGACTACATCAGCTTTACATTAGACGGGATGACTGATGATACACAAATTTATAGGGCTAATGGCTTTTCTGATTTTTTCCCACAAAAGATATAATTGGTTTAATGTTTATGACTGGGTTATGGCTTGTTTTGGCTGCTCTGGGCCTTTTTTTTTTTTTTAAATCGGAGGAGAAATAAACCATTTTTAGTGCTAGTATTAGAACCCCAAGATCATTTGGCTCATGGCTTATTGATGTTGCTCCTATTTAATGCATTAATAATATTTATTGGGTGCTCTCTAAGTTCTTTAAATGAAGGCTTCGTCCTGTTTTTCATTCAACAGCAGCAGCCTGCAGGTCCCACTGCCATCTACATTTCTTTCTTTTTTTATTTTATTTTATTTTATTTATTTATTTATTTATTTATTTATTTATTTATTTTAGATATTTTCTTTATTTACATGCGAATTTCTCCATTCCCAGTTTCCCCTCCAAAAAACAAAGAAACAAATTTCTAAAGTGAAGGACCTGGGATTTAAGTGGGTCACTTGCTCAAGGCTCCAGGACATGGCAAAGAGGAGCTAGAGCTTCCAGGCAGAACAAGTCTGTCTTCTGATACTTCACCAAGCACTAGTTTCTTCTAAGGGGCACCTCTGTGATCACTGAATCTGATAAACTTTAAAGTAGACTAGGGTAGGGAAGCTCTAGAGAATCTAGGGCTCTAGAGTGGGGAGCCCCCCAACCCCCCGAGTTTCCTTTGTCTTAGAGAAGTACTCTTAGGAGTAAGGAGGAAGCAGCCAATAGTCTATGCAGACTCATCCTTGCTAAATGGAGCACCCCCAACCCACCCCCAGCATCACCTTGTGCAGTTCTCTCTCTGTGCTTCCACGTCCACACCTGCAAAATTGGACACGGTAGAGAAATTACGTTATAGGCATATGCTGAGGATCAAGTGACACCTTTGTCTGTTATTGTGGTACAGGGTTTGAACACGGGACCCTGAGCTCGAGCCTCAGCCCCGGGTCATCTTGCTATCTCAAAGTGCATAGCTTCTGTGGGTGTCACACACATGGAACACATATTACCTCTGCTACCTGTACAGATGTTGCTTTTTAACATTGAATGCTGCCCCTATTCACTGCTCACAAAGAACTAATTCAGTGAGCAACCAGGGCGGAGAGTGCGCATGACTTCATCATCTCCCCTTTCTGTTTCAAATTAATGTTTTAGTTCTGCAGACGATGTCTAATACTTGATGTTTCTCTATCCCAAAGCATGACCCTTGACCTTATGGGGTTTGCCATTTTCTATAAATAATCATTATTCTTTAAAATGTTTGTCTTGTTTATATTAAGTATACTGGCTGCATCTCAATGAGATATTATCCAGGGGTGAGCAGTTTGGCAAATGCTAATCATGATAATCAAAGGGGCCATAGGAATAGGCTAATTCCTAGGGTATTATGATGTAGTGATTACCTTAAACTTACACATGTTGTGGCTATATCTAAAGCTTATTAAGAAACATTTCCTTTTCCATTCCCCAAGATTCCATTTTAAGGATAATGGAAGAGGTTGCTCTTTTTCTTTTTTCTTTTTTAATTGAGAATTTCATATGTGCATAGATTGTATTTTGATCAAATCTACCCTTCAATTCCTCTCCTAAACCTTCTGACCCTTTTGATTCATTTTCATATACTCATGTTCTCTCTCTCTCTCCCCTCCTCTCTCTTTCTTTATCTCTCTGTAAACCTACTAAGTCCTCTTAATGCTGCTGTAGGTACTTGGGTCTAAGCCAGTTACAATAGCATGGAAAAATGTAGGTTTTCTTCGTGAATGCAGCCAATGAGATGGCTACATTTTTTTTATTTGATGGACAAATATATTTAAGAAACTCAGTAAAAAAGGAGAGAAAATGGAGATGTCTGATATTGAGATGTGTCTTCTTCTATGTTGATCACTTTCTGTGTCTCAGTTATTTTAACACAACAGTGCTTGATACATTTTAGAGGCACGATAAATATATTTATTCAGTAAACACAATAGCTGTCCTATAAGCTTATTATGTAATGGTAGTCTTTTTATATTATACGTTGAAATATTTTTATTATGTCTTTGATAGCATACAGTAAATAATTATACATAGTTTAATGATAATACTTTTATACTCGTGCATGATGTATCACAGTCAAATTCAACCTGTGACTCTCTTTTTGGAGCCTAGTTCCTGATTACCCCCTCTTTACCATCTTTAGGCTCTGCCAAACATCTAGCAGGATGCATGTGTACTGAGTGGCTGTGAAGAGTCAGCCCCATTCCTAGGTCTGGGAGTGGATCCAAGACTCTCAATACAAAGTCACATGCTATGCCCGTTCGCTTACTGTCTATCTGGTCTACCACCAGGTCCCAAGAGGAGTCCATACCGGAGCGATAGCAGGGCAAGAGGGTTCGAGTCTCTAGAAGGAACTATATACGTAATGCTGCTCTTACACATTCCTTGCCGAGACTAGAGATTTCCTCTGTTAGTGAGATTGGAGATAACAGCAAGGGAAGTGCCCTTAATGATGTGTGTGAGAGGTGGAGAAAACGAGATGATTAGCAGGTCCTCACTCTTGCCAGGAGCACTGCTCATCTTCATAGTTGAACCATAAGGTTTGCAGGAATAGTAAATATGCTTTGAAATATTCAACTCAGCACAGAGTCCAGAAGGATAACACTGAGTCTTTATTATCTAACATCCCAAATGGGACTTCACAACTTGCATGTCTCAAAAAAAAAAAAAAAAAAAAAAAGCTTAAAGAGAGTCATATTTATAGCCTCTTTCTCATTCCTCTGCATTGAAAGCCTCTGATTTCTCTGCTCACCCTTCCTCCTTCTCACTGGGAAGTCATTATCAGGACATCTTTCTCGGCTAACAGCTGCACAGGGCCGCTCGCTTGTCCATGTGCCTCCCACCCTTGTGGCAGAAGTTCATCGGAGACCAGGGGAATGCAATTATCTCATGTGGCTTTCCAAGGGGGCAGATATGGTTGGGTTATTAATGGCAAATAACCTTGTCTTGTATTACATACCTCGTCTTTTATTTTCAAACATGTTTCTGGTATCTTTGGCTCCCCACCTTGTCTTGCTCCATGGCTCTGATCTCGTGCTCCTTCCCTGGCTCTTGAAATGGACATTTCACTCAATGCTGACCACCTGTCTCTTCCTCAGGGGTATTCTTGCCATTCACGCATTGAGGCACTCTGAGTGGTCCTTCCTTTGGTTTGTTCTTGTTAAAGGTGGCAAAGTTCTTGAAGAGGGAAAATTATCAGTGAGGCTAGCTAGAAAAAAAAAAATCCCAAAGTGGAAATCACAATTCAAATCCATGTTCTCATCCCTTAAGGCCGTGGAAATTGTTCTAAAGACACCGAGTAGTCATTCAAAAGCAAAATACTATATTTTAGCAAATTTTACTGATTTTCTTGTATGTTTTTCATAGTTTATCCTTTTTATAGTTATTGACTGAAAGCCAGCTGATTGTTTCTGTCTTGCCTTTCAACACAGAGAAAATTATGCCCCATTATGTGTTTAGCAACTTCCTTTGCCATTGCCACCACAAAGAGGACTAACCATAAACTACCCAGCAACTTAAATTTCCCCAAATGCATCTGAGGCCTTATGATTTATACAATTATAAAACATGATGCCCTCTATCTAAACACTTTTTTATTGCACATGTGTTACTTTGAATATCAAAAACATTTTGTTTGAATTGAGTAAATAAGTCAAGTGTCTATATATAATGCCAAATTTCAGTTCAATGTTAAACCAGATTGCCAAATATGAAGTTGTATTAAAAAAATGAGATTGTAATAGGGTATTCTTCAGGATACCTGGCTTCAGAGATTTCACTGACTTGGCAAATAAATAGTCTGAATATGATTATGTACTAAACACTGTCCCAAATATGTGGACATCAGTGTGCAAAATAAAGGTTTACACTGTGTAGAACTTACATTATAGGTAGTGTATTAGTCATGCTAACTTTGAATCTGAAGTGCCCCATTAGCTCATGTTTTGATTACCATTTTCCTAACTTGTACCATTGATCAGAAGGCCACGGAACCTTTAAGAACTGAGACTTCTTCCATAAAAAGGCGATTACTGGATTTAGGTCTCTGAAGGCCCAGTCTTTACCTCCATCCATTCTTCTTTTCAGTCTGGTATGACATGAGGAACCCCTGCCACAGAATTCCCTGCCAAGAAAGCGCACCATACCTTCCCCACCCGATGGGCTGAGACTCTTTGAAAATGTGAACCAGAGTGGACATTTTTCTCTCAGAAACTGTTCTGCTGGAGGCATTTTGTCACAGTCAAGTCCAAGTACTTAACCTGAATATGTAATTTGGACTATGGGTGAAAGGAAAATAGGAGGATGGATGGGTGTGCAAGAAAATAGATATGATTTAATCAGGGTTGTTGGGGACACTAGGAAAATACCCTCAGCAAACTAAAGAATGACATGGACTTGGAACCAAAGACTTAATGAGGATGAAGAATGGCTAGTGTAAGTCCCCAAGGTGGAGACAGATCATGTTTATGAATGGCTGGTGTAAGCCCCAAGGTGGAGACAGGTCATGTGTTTGATGGACTTCAAGAAGCACAATCAAGCTGCAGTAGATATGACAGCCCCAGAGACACCAGAGATGAAGCCACAGAGATCCCAAGTACCAGAATATGAAGAGATGTGTATGCTGTTGTAAGAATATTGGCTTTACTCTGGAATGATAGAGCTTGTCCCCGCCCCTCCCAGATTTGATGTCTTAACAAGGTCGTATATTAAAGGATCCTTTGTATGGATTTAAGATAAGACTTTCCTCTGAGTTAGGTTCATATATTGAATCCCCTATCGCCAGTGTGATGGTGTTTAGAGATGGAGCCTTAGAAGGTCATGATGTCAGAGCACTCATGATGAGGTTAACGGGATTGTAAGATAAGAAGAGACATGGCTGTATCTGCTTCTTCCTGTGCTCTAAGCAGTGTGAGGATCCAGGAGAGTGGGTCTGGATGCATGTCATGATTAGAGCTCTCTCTAGAAAGTCAGACCTGCTGCACTTTCTAGTCTAGATCTTTCAATTCTGAGAAATTGGAACCTGTTGCTTGAACCACACAAGGCATTTTGTTACTGTAGCCCATGTTGGCTAAAATGATCATTCCTGGTTCTGTTATTACAGCAGAGGCCAGGGTTGAAGCTGACAAGGAGGATCTCACAGGTCAGGGGCAAAGGTGGTGCAACTCAGGCCAGTGTGGTAGCAGGAGAATCAGCTAAATTCTCTATATTTCTTATTTTTATTTATTTTATTTATATGAGTACACACTGTAGCTGTCTTCAGACACAGCAGAAGGGAGCATCAGATCCCATTACAGATGGTTGTGAGCCACCATGTTGTTGCTGAGATTTGAACTCAGGACCTCTAGAGGAGCAGTCAATTCTCTTAACCATTGAGCCATCTCTCCAAACCCCTCCACCCCCCTTGTTTAAAGTATTTTAAACAAAACAAAATTTTTTAATGGGTTAGAAGAACAGATATGGAATAGTGAGAGAAATTAAATCTTTATTTTTAAAGGAGATTTTCTTTCTTAAAAAAATTACAAACATGCATTTATGTCTGTGTGTGGGTATATGTACACATGAAGGAAGGTATCAACAAAAGCCAGACGAGAGCGCCAAGTGCCAGGGAGCTGGGACCATGGCAGAGGCAGTTGTGACCTCCCTGATGTTGGTTCTGGGAACAAATGGTCCCCTGGTAGAAGAGTAAACACTCTAGACTGCTGAGCCAGCTCTCCCAAATTCAGTCCTTGTTTTATAGGCTTTGCAATAGGGGGAGGGGAGTACCAAGACCATTGATGGCTTTTATGGCTCAAGTTTTGGGAGGAAGATCAAGAGTTCAACACACTGGAATTAAGTCTCGATTTATGACTCATACATTATTTAATTTCATGAGATTTTAGGTTCTAAAAAATGTGTATTCTATTTTATACTTTGGTTTTGAGGCAGGGTCTTACGGTGTATGTAGCTTAGACGGTTCTTGAACTAAAAATTCTCCTTCCTCAGCCTCCCAATTGCTGAGATTCCAGGAATGCACTGCCAAGCACAAAACTGTCTTATTATTTAATTTATTCCTATTATGTGTGTGTATCATTGTGCACTTGGGTGCAGATGCCCAAAGAGCCCAGAAGAGGGCACTGGGTACCTAGGAGCTGAGGTTATAAATAGTTGTGCTCTCCCTGCCATGTGTGCTGGGAACTGAACTTCCATCTTCTGCAAGGGCACACCACACATACACACACACACACACACACACACACACACACACACACACACTCTCACACACTCACACACACATACACACACACATACACACACACCACACACACACACATACCACACATACACACACACATACACATACACACATACACACCACACACACACCACACACACACACACATGTACACATACCACACACACACACACATATACATACACCACACATACACACACACCACACATACACACACACCACACCACACACACACATACATGCACATACCACACACACACACGCACACCCCACACACACCCCACACATACTCACCACACACACACACATACATACCACACACACACAAACATACTATACACACCATATACACATAGACATACCACATACACACACACACACCACACATACATACTACACACATACACCACACATACACACCACACACATACACACCACACACACATATATACCACACACACACACACACACACACCACACACACACACTATACACACCATACACACATACACATATACATCACACACACACACACACACACACACACACACACACACACACTTTCATTTTTGTTTGCATTTTACCTTTTGACAGTATAATGATTACAGTACTCTCCCCTTCACTTTTCGTCCTCCAAACCCTCCCCTGTATCCCTTTCGACTATCTTTTAAGTTCACAACCCATTCTTTTTACTAATTGCTATTGCATACATAAAACTATATGTCTATGATATATATGCCCAAATATAATCCAGCCAGCTCCTATAATGCTACCTGTATGAATGTTTTCAGGGATGGCCATTTAGCAACGCACACATTTTACTGCTGAACCATCTCTTCAGACCCCCAAGCCCAACATTGAAAGCAGCTTTATGATATTAGGACTCGAATCATTGTGTGATTTTAAGAACAGAAGATGATAAAATGATTAGGGGGTAAAAGAATACCCTCCTAAACCTCTACTTCTATAAGGATGGCCTAGAGAGGGGTGAGGGTTAGGACTAGCTTTGGAGGACAGTGGAACCAAATCGTTTAATCCAAATTGAAATGTAATAATTGCATACTGACTAGATATAAGAAAAGTTGTTTTATCACAAATAATTTAGAAAATAACATATTATTTATTATATATGTCAGTTGATATTTTGCATTTGAAATTGATTCCAGCTAGGTATCACAGGGTCTTATTACGCTTACCTGTAAAATGGATCCCTCAGACCTGCTTCTGAATACTCAAGAGATTAGTTTAGTAGGAGTTTCCGGAATTTGTGAATAAGAATAAACTACATTTTCTCACTGTAGACCAGGGAGTCCACAAATATTAACTTTTCCTCTGATTCTGTCTAGATTTACTGGTCATTGGTGCGTACTGGGGCAAGCATGTGTCTGTCACAGGTCGCCAATATGACCAAGGGAAAATCAGAGTTTACTACTATAGACATTCCTTGGTATTCTCTGCGTGTTAACCTTTCGATATCATGGCTGTATATTACCCACCATCTTCCGTTAGCTGGTTTCTGTTCTAGCTGGGAAGCTGCCCTTCCCCAGTATAGAACTGATCTGAATATTACAAAGTAATCCTTCTAGAATGCCAGTCTGGAGTTCTCATACCAAGCCACGTTCAACAGTCACATGCATATCTTCTCTCCATTATCAGTCATATTCTAATCTTCATGGGGGACATCAGCATCGCTTGGGAATACACTTGATCCTACCTGCTCTCTTCAAGGGCTCCATTAAAAACTCGGTCTAGTCTACATGTGGCCGTAACTGTCCACCTCTGACTTAGATAAATGCTTGAGAAGGGTTTTTAATGTCAGACTGTTAAAATGGCCTCTCGATGTCTTTTAGAAAGAGGAAATATCAAATGAGCCAAGCCTTGCAATCACCCACTACAACGTTCCCCTGAGGACACTTGTGTGTGTGGCAGCGGCAGTGGCAGCACATGTTCTTGTGACTTGCATTTCTGCCTACAACAACTTCCTGCAGAAGGACAGTATAGGCTAATCTTGAGACTAGGTAACTATCACAAGTTTATATTGCACTGCCTTTATGTAGGACATTTCTGAAGACCGAACATGAACTTAATAAATATTCATTTTTCTACTTTTTTGGTATAAATTGTATATAACACATAAAAGTAGAAAAATCTTATAAGAAACACCAACCTCTATTTGATTATCAGTATTATGCAGAGTTTTAGATTCTTGCTTTCTTCCTATATGGATGTATTATTATTTTCTTGTAGAATAGTTTAAAAACAAACCTCTGCATCTTTATATATATGTGTGTGTGTATATATATATATATATATATATATATATATATATATATATATATAAAACAATAACCACATTTAATTTGATACCTACCATCATCCTACCTGACAGAGTCAACAGTATGTCAGTAAACGTGCTTTGCTGGGATCAAGTCTCAAAGTGTTCATACTCTTAGGTTTCTGTAGCCTCTTGGGTTTGTTTGTTTGTATATTTGATGCCATGGAGTTGACGGAGCTCTTGTATCATGGTTGACAAATTGTTCTATGCCTTGCACATGATGTTTCTCCACTGTGTTGTTTAAGTTTGCCAAGAGTCAGTTTAGTGGCAAGTGGATTGAGCAAGAGTCCTTCTCTCATTCAGAAGGAACATTTAGCTTGGATGCCTCCTGGTGCAATCTAATCACTCTTGGCGATGATTTAGAGCTGAAATGACTTTTGAGTCATGTAAGGCTTAGAGAGTGGCGAGAAATACGTACATCATGGTGTTCATACTAGCAGAAAATTCAGCAATGGCTTCCCTGACATCTTTGATAACAGGAATTAATAATAAGGGACCTTGAGTCAATGTTGTGCTAATATTCATATTATTAGAATTTCTGTTCTTTATTTCCTACCACAGTTCTCATTTTTTGCTTATAGTCAGCAAAACACTGTTATGTTGTTCTTTGCAAAATCAGTCCATGAATTTGTGCATTAATGTGGAATGTTCTTCTAACACTGTCTCAACAAAGTTTTTATCAAATGAACAGCAACAAAAATTTGTTGGTCGTCTCTTCTATTTACAAAAAAAAAAAAAAAATCACTTTCTAGATTTTTATTTAGATTCCAAGAAGAAACACCTGGGCCTTAGAGCCCAGATGTGTAATTTACAGTCTTCCATGTAGTTCCAAGCTTCTTAAGGCTTCTCACAGTAGAACAAAGGAATTTTAGTAGGGTAGCTATTAAAGGGTCCCTTAGTCAAATTTGTCCCTCAGGATTTGATGTTCATCTCTGGACAGATGGCCACACGTTGAATATGAAGTCAAGGTTTTTGAAAATGGTATCATTAGAAACATTTGACTGTATTCATATCACACATATTCCTCAATAACAAGTATTTTAATCCAGTCTACATTGTTCCGGCATTGCCTGTGATGGTTTAAAACAGCTAAACTAAGACATTTTAGAATTTGACTTCCTAGCAAGTATTTTAACACAGAGGATTAAATTCCCCAGCCACCAGGTGCGAAAGGATAATGCAAACCTTGATTTTGAGAAAGAGGTAAATGTTCCATGGGTTGGTTCTATTTTTGTATCTAAAGCAAGACATCTGGTTGATAATTATTTTAGGCTGTATATCCAAGATGCAATGAACTTCTACCTGGGTTTGCAATGTGTTAGCAGAAAAGGAACCCATACTAAAGTGCATTTGAAGTATTTGGGGACTCAAGTTCCATGAGCTGACTCGTTGTCCTTATATTGCTGATATTTGGTACTGATGGTCATTTTATCTCCTGATGGGAAACCCAAGAGTGTTTGGGGATCCTTGGAAGAATTCTGTAACTAATAGCAGAGCCACCATGTGGCAAGACTGTGATTCAAAAATTAACTTAAACTGTAAATTCTATGGGTAGTTCCTTTTGTTTGCTACATTTTTATAGAATGAAGTTTAAACAGTAACTTCTTCATTGTTTACATAGTAACTTCTTCATTGTTTACATAGTAACTTCTTCACTGGGAGAAAATGCTGTGACTGCTTACTGAGTATAAGCCTTTTTTTCTTTCTGCTATTATGTTGTTAACTGTTTTATCTCTTCAATGAGTATTTACTATGTTCTCAAGCTTTCCTTGGTGCTGGTGATGCAATAAAGACTGAGGTAAATGCCTGTCATGTATCCTGGTTGATACAGTTAGGAAAAGAAAAAAATATCACAAGTCCACAGTGTGGTGTTAGCTCACTTTAGGGGCTATGGAGAAACATGGAACAGCACCGATAAGGGTAGGGGCAGATTTGTAGGAATCAGACAATCCCTCTGGAGTTACTACAGTTGAGAGTGACTTACTCTATTCCTTGTGATATAGAGTGGGATTTTTTTTTTTTTTTTTAGTTAGTCCCAAATCAAATGGAACTACTTCTCACTTTTTAAAAGTACACTTATGTCACAGTATAGGGGATGGATAAGGGGTTTTGCGCTAGCCAGTTCTTCATGTCTTTAGACATCATTTGGACTTCTTAGAAAGGGCATGGACTTTTTGGAATTAATGCAGACTCCACTTATGGCTAAGTCCCACAAGCCTCACTTATATGATATCTAGATTAGATTCTTCTGGGTTCCCTAGATTGCTTTCTTATTCTGTTACAAGTTGGAGACATTCCATTTATATTTAATAATTTGTTGTGACAATCTACAGAACTTGGGGAGAGTTAGTTTATGTCTCTAAGTTTATAATAAAGAGTGTAGATGTAGATCTCTCTATCTGTGGAGTGTAGATGAGGGACTATAATAAACTCTAGAAGATTCTGAGTAGTTTTGGTGCCCTAGAATTTGGTAGGGTGCTACTCTCTCGGCATGTGGGTAATTTTACTAATTTGGAATTGCTCCACATGCTCTAAGCATTTTTAAAGAAGAGTACAACAGAGGAATAATTGATTGCCTGCTTAACCTCCGGCTGTCTTTTCCCAGTAGCCATGGTTGAGGCTAGCCCTTTCAGGCTTCTGGTCACAGTTTGAGTTTCCTGGTGCTTGTCCCTCATCCTACAGAAGACAACCCAGAGTTACTTTACTGGACAAAAAACATGTTCCCAGTACTCCTATTATTCAGGAAATTACAGGGATTTTTTTCAGAGATTTTTTTTTTTTTTTTTTTTTGGTACTCTTTTCAGACATTAGCGACAGGTGAAATATCTATTATTATGTCACAGCCACGAACACTTTATGGAATTTACTTCTTCCTCTCCAGCACACTAGCCCAAGGCCAGGCAACCTCTCTTACTAGCACAGTTGGCATTTCAAGGGTGATGTTGATAAATACAATTATCAACTACGAACAAAGCAATCAAATGATAAAAACACAATCCATAAAATACATATTAAGCTCAGTTGGCTTTCTTATATCTTCTTTTGTGGTCTGGGTCCCAGGAGTGTTTCCTTTGCTCCCGTACTTATTCAAAGGCTGGTAAAGGCCCCTCAGTCATATCTAGGCCCAGTTTCCCAACAGGAGCCTCACATACAAGAAGAATCTGTTCCCTGTACCTTTCTTACCTCACCTTTATTGATTTTTGTTGACATCCAGTTCTCTGATTCTGATGCCTAAGGTGGTCTAGTTCGTTTTTCAGGCATTTCCCCACATATAAACAAATGACACCTATTGTTGGCAATAAACTGCCACAGCATTACTTTTCTGAGTTCTTCAAAAGGTAATAGGTAGGTTAAAAATGGAGAACATTAAGGGATTATATTTATTCACAGAGAACCGAATTTTGTGCAGCAAATAAGAAAGGCTTCTATTGAAAACATCCATCTCCACAACCCCCCCCCCCAGTTATTCTTTCTGGAGACAATCACTTTATTTTAGCTCCCATTTATGTCCCATAATATTTTAGCATTTTAATAATATTCTGATGCCATGCTAATATAACCAAGGACATAGCATCATTGTCTGCTTCCTGCTTCCCATGGCAAAAATTGCTATTAATATTGACTTGATTGACAACCCATAGCTTATGAAAACTGTAAACAATGAAACAGAATTAAAAGCTATGTTTCTAGGTTAAGTTTTCATTCTTATTCAGTTTTATGAAAACGTTAGGAATCATCCCTACTTTTCTTCTATTTTTAAATTTGTGTATCAATACAGGAGAGCCTAATACGGAGTGGACCTTATTTGTCCTAAGTGGCACTAGTTCGACATTTCCAACCACCAAAGCAATCCAGACCCTCCCCACCTCCTGTTACACTATGTTGTTCTGCTCCAGTCTGCAACCATATCAACCACCAAGTGCTAGCCTGACCACTCTCCAGCTGGGACTCCCATTCCTATATTCCCTGTATACCTTTGTTTGGTTTCCTACTCAATTTGCCAACCCATCTCTGTAAGTGATTCCTCTGGAAGGATGAGCAGGAAATGGAGAATTCATATCAGGGCCTTTTGTTTCTTTAAGGTCACACACCACACCCCACCCCCTGTTGATTGATATGTTCTTGCGCATGCTCCTGGGGTTCTGCCTTGTAGGTCATTTTCTTTCGGGACCATCCATGCAAGGCTCTGTTGTGGCGACATGGCTTCTGAGAAGCAGACAGTAGAGATCCCCCCTCTTTCAAATGAATAATCTATTATTTTCCCTTCAAGGGCTTTTATTCTTTACCAAGATACTTGGAAACCAGGGTCTACTTTCGTTTGAATCTTTATTCATTCACTATGTAACAAGCGCTAGAGACTTGTTCTCTATGAAAATTTCTTATATAAAAAAATTATTTTATGCATATGAGTGTTTTCCCTGCATGTATGCCTGTGCATCCCGTCCTTACTTGGTGCCTTAAGGAGGCCAGAAGAGGGCATCAGGTCTCCTGGAACTGGAGTTAGCGAAAGTTCACCTAACCATCCACCCATCCTCTGGATCCTTGTATGTACGCATGCACATGTGTGTGTGTGCGTGCGTGCGTGCATGCGTGTGTGTATGTGTGTGTGTGTGTTTTCTTTGTTCTCTCTGGAATTATTATTTTCAGATTTTAGGCTTCCTGGATTGATACTTTGTTTTTGTTTTTACTTTCTTCATTTCATCTCATCTTTTTGTCTTTATCACAACTCTATGCTGTGATCCTTTATGCATTTACTAAAAACTTAGATATCAATAAACGATGTCAAATCCACATGTACTGACACCACCGTGTGAGAATTGCTGTAATGTGACCATAATGGTACAGGTGGGACAGGTACATCCTGTAAGTTTAGAGTAGTCTTTAGGCAGTTTCTGTAGAAAATGTTTGCCGACACCTGCACTCCCATCCCAACCTGAATAAGCACATCTGTTAACATCACTAGCCCCTTTCCTGTGCATTTTTGGCTTGTCTTCACTGTGTACTTTACCTGTGTAACAATGCAATGCCTTTCCTCACGCTGACTGCATTATTTGGAATACTCCGGGCTAGAATTTCTCTGTCTCCTGATGTAATTTGTTGGTTTATTTTGGTGCATTCCATGTTGGAGCCTTTTAAAAACCATTAAGATGATTGTGTCTTCATTAACCTGATGAGTGAGTCAGGCTCTGAAGGCTGATGGAAAGTTCCTTCTTTGCAGGCATGGTCTAGGCTATGGATTTTGTGTCAGCAAGATTAGATAGTGAACTGTTT
>NW_022196909.1:29228133-29250700 GCF_008632895.1 Mastomys coucha
ATGGAGAAAAACTCTAGTCTCAAATGTGGACATGTTTTTTATCTACCAAAGGGGATCGCCAACTTCCTTCAAGGAAGCTCTGAACCTGCTAGTAGCATTCTCTGCACAACGACCAGGGAATGGTCCTGAGGACAGAAACCCTATTGGAATCCTTAACCTCACTACCAGATGCCAGTTTCCCCTGGGGTTGGCTTGAAGTTATCAGGAAACTGGCTCTGTTAGGTTAGAAAGAGTAGGGAGAGTAAGTTTGGGAGAGACAAATGGGAAGGTATGACTGATGTAGTTATATTATAATCTCAGAAATAGAAAATATTTTATATTCCTCCTGTGAATTTTAATTCACAGAGAGAAGCCTAGGTTTTGGTTGCTTGAGAAAGCTTTAAAGCCAGTCCCCACAGTTTTGGTGATGTCTTCCTGGTGGCCTTTGGGCTCAGGCCATTGCTGAGCAATGAAAGGTTTCCCTTCACTAAGAGTGTGCAAGTCGGTCTATCACACATTTGATGCTTTCTCACAGAGGCTGTTCATCCATCTTTCCCCCTCTGTATCTCCCTTGTTTTCCTTATTTCCCTCATTGCATGCGTTTTGAGGTAGAAGAGGTAATTAAATGGGCAGTTGGCCGTGTTTTGGGTAAAGACTTTATTAGCAGACGTCATGCATGGCAAGTGTGATAAAGCCGGCAAAGAAATGGGCAAAGTGGCTCTGTAGAATAGTACCACAGCTTATGGCTAGAGACGGAAGATGAAGGCTTCGGTGCATGAGGAAACTGCTGATTCTCCATTGATATCTAGTTTTTATACTCTGCCAGAGAAAGACTGGCTACTCAAAGTGTACACCATTCTCTATAGCCTTGAAGGCAAAAGAGCCTTAGATAGAGGTTTCTTATCAAAGTAGCCTATTTGGCTGCTCTTGTCCATTTCATTTCTTCTTCAGTGAGCTGTAGTTAAAATGCACAACTCCACCCTCATCAGTTCAGTTACTGGTGAAATCTAAGTAATTGCCATGGCGGGGTTGTCACCTGTCCCCTTTGTAGCCTGGAGAGGGAAAGATGAGTAAGTCGTGCTAATCATTTGGGAAGAAGGATGAAAATACCACGGAGATGTCTGGAGACTAGAGATACTTTTAATCCGGTAGATGAGACAAAGGAAACACAGCAAAGGCACAAGAATGTACAAAAGGAGAAAGGGGGCACGGCAGCCAAGGTGGAGCCAATGCAAAACACCATAAAATCAGATGACAGAAGTGAATTCAGATATGTCCCTCTCTACATGCATCAACCCAGATAATACCAAAAACAAAATGGTGAAACAGGTAAAGAAAAAATATATCCAAGGCAATGGTATTATCATAGAAACTTTCAGTACATTAAGAAAATACTTCATTTCATGTGTGTATTGCCATGATGTTAGTAGTATGTGCACTGGAGGAGTCCCAGTTACTCTAAGAGGCACAGAATGTCACAGGGTGACTGTAGGTAGAGGTAAGGAGGGCTTATCTAGCTATGTATCTATCTATGTATCTACCTATCTATCTATGTACCTATGTATGTATCTATGTATCTATGTATGTAAATATGTATCTATCTGCCTATGTATCTATATATATAAGTATATAATATGTATCTATATACATATTTATCTATGTATCTATGTGTGTGTATGTATGTATGTATGTATCCAGCCATCTATTAGCAGTATTCAATTTAATTCTAAAGATGAATGACTGTAAGCAGGAGGGGTAAGAACAACTGTAGTAGCCTATATCTGGAAGTACAGTACAAACCACATTGCCTCATACAACAACCTAAAGAGGAATACAAAATAGTGGAAGCAAGCACAGAAAGTGCTGTGAGAAACTGTGTTTTAAAGGATCTCTTCTGTGTTATAACTTAGCCATGGGTAGCAATGGAGTGTATGGAGTTCAGTTGGAGGGAATAGAAAATTTCAAGTCTTCCTTAAAAAGAGGTGTTTCTAATTTTGTGATAAAAAAATTTATTTTTTAATTTTTATTTATTTTATTCTTTAATCTTTTTTTTTACAGCCCATTCTTTATCCTCTCCCAGTCTGCTTCTGACTGTTTCACATCTCATACCTGCCCCTATCCCTATCCCCCACCCCACTGAGTTAAGACCCAGCAGTCCTCTGCTATATATATGTTGGGGGGGGGAGGGGAGGCTCATATCAGCTGGTGTATGCAGCCTGGTTGGTGGCTCAGTGTCAGAGCAATCTCAGGGGTCCAGGTTAGTTGAGACTGCTGGTCTTCCTATAGGGTCGCCCTCCTCTTCAGCTTCTTCCAGCTTTTCCCTAATTCAACCACAGGGGTCAGCAGCTTCTGCCATTGGTTGGATGTAAATATGTGCATCTGACTCTGTTGGGCCTTTCAGAAGGCAGTCATGCTAGGCCCCTGTCTGTAAGCACACCATGGTATCAGTAATTATGTCAGGCCTTGGGACCTCCCCTTGAGCTGGATCCCAATTTGGGTCTGTCATTGGACCTCCTTTTCCTCTGGTTCTTCTCCATTTTTGTTCCTGCAGTTCTTTCAGACAGGAACAATTCTGGGCCACAGTTTTTGACTGTGAGATGGCAACCCCATCCCTCCACTTGATTCTCTGTCTTTCTATAGAATTTTATATAGTATTTTCTTTAAAAAACAAAACAAAACAAAACACCACCACCACCACCAACAACAAAAACACCACTGAATGGAAATATGCATATTCCTCCACTTTTTTGCATCAGATTTTTTTCAAATTATCAATAATAATTTGCAATGATTTTTTTTTCAAATAGAAAAATGTTTAACTTTGGAAGTTTAAAATCTGTACTTGTGACTAGGCAATGTTACAACTCTAGTAAACAACTCTGCTACACCTGTGCTAGTGAAACTGGCAGACTGTGGGCATGCATGCCTGTGTTTCTGTGTTTGTGTGAACTTAAGTCTCTTGGAAATAGAGCTGAGGATGGTAGCGGGATGCTCATGTATTTTAATCCCCCATCCCCATCTTTGGAACTGCTTAGCAAAGATTAGAAGCCGTAGCCTCTTTGCAAGTTGGGGGCTGTGTATCACTGAGTGTGGGCTTTGAGGTTTCAAATCCCACTCCATTCTTAGTCAGCTCTTTTTCTACCTCATGGTTGTATCTCAAGATACGGAGCTCTTTGCTATTGCTCTATGGCCAGCCAGGCCAGCCTGCCTGATGCCGTGCTCCCCATTGTGAACGGTCATGGACTCTGACTCTCTGAAACTGTAAGTACCAAACGAATGCTTTTTTTCTGTAAGCTGCCTTCCTTGGTCATGGTGTCTTGTCACAGCAATAGAAAAGTAGCTGAGACAGAAAGTATATTTAACACATGGTGTAAGTTTGTGTCTGCTTATTGCCTAATGTATACTCATATTCAAAGCTGATGACCGACATCACATAGTAATTTAAGTTGTTTTACTTTGTATTCATTGCTCCTACCTAGACCACACTTTCTCTTAGAGGAAACAGTTTTCTTTTAAAGGCAACAACCTACATTTATTCTATATACTTCATCCCCATAGATTCTAGTTGGGATGGTGAAACTCTGTGGTACATGTAAGTTCAAGCTCAGTGCTTTTCTTGTGAGACACTCTAGTCCTCTGCCAAGAGGAACTCAAACAATGAAATGTCACATGGTCACGCCATTAGTCCCCATTCTTAAGCTTTTTGCATATTTTTCATGGCTACTTATAGAAGACTCAAGAGGTTTTATGTAATTTCAAGTGGCCAACAAGCTTTGCAAGGTAAACTCAGAAAATACTTAGTAATAATACCAAGTAATACTGATTTGAAGGCTTAAGAGACTTATACAGAATTGTTAAGGATTCTGAGATTATTTTATCCAAGCCACAGTCCACAAGTCCAAACGCAGAATCCAGACTGAAGTTTCAAATGCCCAACTTAAATATGTGATAAAGGCAGGAGCTTTGGCTATTTGTTATCCACCCATTTCTTACAAGCATTCTGGGCATGGAGTCCCCAAAGGAGGAGTTAGAGAAAGGACTGAAGGAGCTGAAGGAGTTGGCAACCCCATATGAAGAATAACAATATCAACCAACCAGATGCGCCAGAGCTCCCAGAGACTAAACCACCAACCGAAGAGTACACATAGAGGACCCGTGGCTCCAGCCACATATGTAGCAGAGGATGGCCTAGTTGGTCATCAATGGAAGGAGAAGCCCTTGGAACAGTGAAGGCTCTCCCCAGTGTAGGAGAATGCCAGGGTGGGGAGGCAGGAGTGGCTGGGTAGGTCGGGGAACACTCACATAGAAGTGGGAGGGGGTGGAGGGATAGGATAGGGTTTTTTGGGTCAGAGGAAACTGGGAAAGGGGATAACATTTGAAATGTAAATATAGAAAACATCCAATAAGAAAAATAAGCATTTTGTCTTCCTCAGAAAATTTAGAAGTTTTTTTTTAAAGAAGAAAAAAGAAAATAATAGTGAAAATTATATATATTCTCTTCTATGCTCATAAAGATTTACTCACCCAACTAGAACTTAAAATCTGATTTTTAAATAAAAAGGAGATAATTCTTCAACTCTATTCTTTATGTCCCTTTCCATTATCATGGTAGTGTATATTTACTCTGAACACGGCTGCCATGGTGCCATCATCCAAAGGTAATCCCCATTAGTATTTTGGCAACTTGACAATGTGTTCATCAACTTACATTTAATGTGTCGTATTCCTTACATCGGGCAAAATAGCAATGACTTTGCAATTTTGTGGTTTTTATGCTTGGGCTGTGTAGGGACAAGATAATTTATTCAAGGCTGTTTCTTTTCTTTCTTTCTTTTTTTTTTTTCTACTTCTTATCCATGATATTCCCTGTAGCGGTCCAAGTGGGCTTTGATTAGGCACCTTATTGTATTTGTAAATTTTAAAAATAAGTGAGGGCCGGGGCTATGACTCAGTGGTAGAGTCCTTGCCCATCATATGTGGAATATTGGGCATGGTCCTTAGCACTGAAAACAAATAACAATCAAACCCAGGTATGTAAAAAAGTGGATAAATCAAAATAAAGTGTAAAAATACAATATACAAATGTATTCTACTAATACATGGTGAAGAAGGCTGGGTGCAGAGCAAACTGGGTGGAGCCTTAACTGAAGTCTGTTTGTATCCTGGTCCTTGCATGTTTGCTTTGTGTCAACTGCATTCTTTATACTAGAGAGGGAATTAAGAGGAAAAAAAAAACACAAATGAATTCTCCTCGTCAGTCTTAGTCAATGTTCTATTGCTGTAAAGAGATACCATGACCATATCGAGTCTGATGAAAGAAAAGCATTTAATTGGGTTGGCTTATAGTTTCAGAAGTTTAGTCCATTATCCTCATGGCAGGAAACATGACGGCATGTAGGGAGACATGGTGCTGGAGAAGTAGCTGAGAGTTCTACATCTGGATCTGCAGGTAGCAGGAAGAGAGAAAGCCAGTGGGCCTGGATTGGGCCCTTGAAACCTCAAAGCCCACCCCCAGTGACACACTTTCTTCAACAAGGCCACAGATACTCCCACAAAGCCACACTTCCTATTCCCCCCCAAGTAGTGCCAGTCCCTGATGATTAAGCATTCAAACACTTGAGCCTACAAGGGCCATTCTTATTCAAACTACCACATAGTGTGCCACGCAGGTAACAAACTCAATCCAATGGAATTGAGTATTATCCCAAACAACAGCACAGGGAACCTTGTGATGTCACAGAAATGACATTATTCAGACTCCGCTTAAAAGCCCAAGAAGTATCTATTTGCAGAGAAACAATTCCTGCAAAGCAGTTACAAAAATGAACAATATTACACAACACCGCCTATAATATTCTCAAGCATTTCAGAAATTCTCAGTAGAGACACTGAAGTTATTAGCCTTGACTAGGATTCATCATGACCAGGATCTGTTCATGAGCCCTTCTCAGATACTGGACATCGAAAGACCAAGTAAGAGTTACGAAGATATTCAGGCTTCAGGATCCCTTGTTATTCCAAACATTTGTTAAAACAGATGAAGGGCAACAGAGAGAGCTCCTGTAAGATTCTTGCCCACATGAACTGAAACTTGACCGAGACAAAGGCAGACCCCCTTGTCAAAGACAAATGTCAAGCAGTTTGTATACCACAGGGAACTGACATGAAGTCAAACTGTCCCTGTGGAGGCTGAAGAGAAGGCAAAGCCTTCAAAGTCACCATGAGGCATTGGGACATGGAAGGAAAAGATTTTATCTCAGAATGAAGAAATCAATGTGGAGTCCTGATCCTGCTCTTCTGCTGTTTCCCAGGGGAAAATCAGGTGTCACGGGCACTTAGTTTGTATAAGTGGCAACCTGGCAGGTGGTAAGAACTAACTTCATTTAGATTCTTTCAATATCAGATGTAATTTGAGGCCATCAAATAGAGCTCGTCAAGGCTTTCAAGAAGATGATGCATGCAGTCCAGCCAAGATCATGTCTTCTGCAATATTAAGATGAGTGCTGGGCAAAATGTATCTCTTATGTCACGACAAGTCATGTTGATGCCTTCAGGTTGACCTCCAAGGTCTCTTGGTTTGTCTCCATGACAACCTCTCTACTTAATTTGCTTTTGTTCGTTTGACTTTTGTTTTTAATTAACTTATTCCATCACCATAAAATAAGAAGTGAAGAAACTTTCTCCTACCTATGGAGTGGTAGTGGCAAAGATATCTTAGTGTCTCTTGGGGATAAGTAGTTCCAACCATAAGACATTGGTGCCTTGCTCTGAATTTAGCTGATGGCTTTGTGAACTGAGAAATTTAACTGTTGTGAAAACCCATCGTGTATCATTGATAGTGCAAAATCAGGACAACTTCAAATTTAGTTGAGGCACAATACCAGTTTTCTTTTGCTTTATCACAGAAAGTCACTTAAAAACAAATTGTGAAGTATCTATTAACCCTTATAATATAGTTCTGACAGGTATATTTTATATGTTTTAAAAGAATAGACCAAGGCGATGATTATATTTCATTATATATGTTGTATAGATGTATGTAATTATCAAAAGGTAATTATTTTTTATTAGATTTTTTTTATTTACATGTCATATGATTTCTCCTTTCCCAGTTTCCCCTCAAATCCCCCCCCCCAAAAGAAACCAACAAGAACAAACTCCTGTTGCCTCCTCCCTCCCCCTGCTTGTCACCTCACCCTCTCCCACTTATTGGCCCTGGCATTCCCCCTACACTGGGGCACAAAACCTTCACAGGGCCAAGGGCCTCTCCTCCCATTGATGATCGACATTGCAATCCTCTACTGTACACATGCTGCTAGAACAATTAGCTCCACCATGTATAGTCCTTGGTTGGTGGTTGAGTCCCTGGGAGCTCCGAGGGTACTAGTTAGTTCATATTGTTGTTCATCCTAAGGGGCTGCAAACCCTTCAGCTCCTTTGGTCCTTTCTCTAACTCCTTCATTGGGGACTCTGTACTCAGTTCAATGGATGGCTGTGAGCCTCTACTTCTGTATTAGTACCAAACAGTAATTCTTTATTGGCTGATTACAAATTGTTTACCTGATTGTCTTCGATATTCCACGTGAAAGTTGTTAGAATCACGAAGCAAGGTGGGGGTGGGTAACCAGGAACACTACCAATAGCAAATTTACAACAGTAGTTTTTGGGGTTTTTTTCCCATTTGTTTTCAAATTGGTTTTTAGCAAGAAAATAATGACACAAATGCGGAAGCCTGGAAAATCTTGCAAAGTTTGAAATAGCGCTGACAGAAGGCAAGAGACACCCAAGGCCTCAGTTGTAATGATAACTAAAATGTTGTGGAGGGATAGTGTGTGTGTGTGGGGGGGGGGGTCGGATTGGGGGGTTGGACTGAAAAATACAACATCTCAACTTAATCTGTTTGCAAGTTCAGTACAACATGATCAAAACCACAGCAAGAGCTTTTGTTCAATCTTAGGCTTCAATATTTTGTTCATTGCCTGGTATTTTGTGGCGTAACTTTCCAAGCATATGCACTATGGAGGATGACTTAACGGACGTCTCAGACCTGTCCCTCAGGCTCAATGTGAACCATTAATGGCACATGCCAACCAGATCTTGTTTGCTTATGTTCTCATTATCACTCTATATGCATGCATGACTCTGAAGCGAACCTCAGATATCAAAGAAGCTAGGTATATGCCACTTTAATGGTATGGACTGTATAAGAACTGTATTGTCTGGGTCAGGAAGACAGCTCACTGGCTGCGTAGTACTTTCTGCACAGTGTAAAGACCCATAATAAGATCCTCAGCATTTACATAAAAGGCAAATGTGACAGCTCATCCGTAAAGCTAGGGTTTAATGGACAGAGGCAGGGTTTCCTGCGGAGATGGCTGGCTCCAGATTTAGCATGAGACCCTGCTTTATTAAAGTAAAGAATGATGGGAGAAGATACCAGATATTAACCTCTGGCCTGCATGTGCATGTGTACAAACATGTGAACACCTAGGCAGACATACATATAATCATGCAAGTATGTGCACACATACACAAAACTGTACAAGTGTATACATGAGAAAAACTACAAAACTCTTTCTAGGATGTTGTCATTATGCTTTAAAAGGTGGGAAGGTCTGTTACTGTCAAGTCAAATACTTGTGAAAATCAAATTCAACACATACACACAGACACACATACATAGAATATTACATATAACACACAACATATAAATATATAATACATAATATATAATATGTGACATATAAACATATATAATATATAACATATTATATATAATTATATTATATAATTAATATATGATATATACATATACACATATGTATCATATATATACATGTAGTGTTTTATACACACACACACACACACACACATATACACACACACACACTCTAGCAAGGGCCATAAGCCCATCAACCCACTGTGACAACTAGGTCATAGCTTTTGGTATTTTGGGACTCAAATGTCTAATATTTTAGATGTGTCTACATCCTAAAGAAGCAAGATAAAGTTTAGGTGGAATCAATTTCAGTCTACTAAACTACGGGCATGACCACACCCTGTACACATTTGAGGGGGGATTGTTTGTTTGTTTGTTTTTTTGAGACAGGGTTTCTCTGCATAGCCCTGGCTGTCCTGGAACTCACTCTTTAGGCCAGGCTAGCCTCGAACTCAGAAATCCACCTGTTTCTGCTTCCCAGGGGCTGGGAGTGAAGGCGTGCGCCACCATTTCCATTGTATTCTCTATAGCTCCACAGATGGCTCTCCTGTCAGAATGAATACAACCCCTTCTCATCCTACCTCCAATTTTTATGTGAATTTCTGCATTTTTTCAGTGTCCCCTTAGTACACAGATCAGTTTTCACCCTTGCAGCTTGAAAGCCCGCTTCACATACATAAAATGCAGTATTTACAAAATCTTGCTTCAAAGGCAACGCGATTTTTGATTTGATGTCACAGTTAATTGGTTTCAATTATACACAAAAGCCAAAGCTGCTGAGTCTTACATTTTTCGCTTGGTCAAGGGTATTGTGCATTGGAAAAATCTACACGAAAATCTGAAGTGGAGTCCAAGTGACGAATACTAGGGAAATTATGAATGTTTTAATTAAATTATAAGTGCCCATACTCATAGGGTCAGAAGAAGTAATTTTCAGTTACTCTGCAATATCCTACACTAAAATGTTTTATTTTTATTGTTTCCCCTTTGCTGATTTATCCCGCCGAAACACTTAGGAGCTGACTACACGCTGCAGAGCACCATCTTAGAATTTACAAATGTTGAACACCCACTGCTTTTTTCCCGAAAGCATTGTGTGAAAAGCATACATCTGTCTGTAAGGAGCTTGCCCCATTTTCGGCTGCCTTCTAGCAGAAGGGCTCCTTGGACTTCGCTTGGGTTGGTGGTAACTTTTTAGGGAAGCGGATAGCAAGTCAGAAGGACAACCAACACCCGTCACCACAAAGTGATTTCATTCATTCGCAAAAAGATTTAGTGAAGAGCATTGAGGTGGGTGGGACCAGTCCCCTCGCTTTTGTTTACACTGGGTTTATGAATGAACTAACTTAAAATTTCTAGTCTTGTCTGGGAAATCTTGCTTCCCTTGGCCCTTGTCAGACAACCGTCAGTTGGTAGTGAGGGCAAGGCACTGTCTTACCGCTGCCAGGGTAAGGCGGTAGGCCTTTCCTTTCTTCTCGGTACTCATAATTCTGTGTTAAGTTGGCTTTTCCCCTTTCTACGTCTGCCACTTGCAACAGCCTGTTGTTCACTTCCTTTAGACAACCCATGCCATAGTAATTTCATTCAAATTTCTTTATTGATGATGTCCCCATTATTACACAATTGTTTGAATTATTCCAAAAGAACCCAGAGGGCCAAAACCAGCTGTTGTAATTAGAATATGCCTTCTTAGTGGGCATTTCTTGGTACATGGCTGTTAATGCAGAGACTCAGCTCTTTCCTCCATGGGAATAGGTGAGAGTTTATTCTGGAATCAAGTAGGAATAATCATGGCCCAGTCACATGGATTCAAATGACCACAAGTGCCATATTCCAACACGGAGATAGGTCCCTGAGGTTCCTGTAATTACAGGAGAAAATAATGTCATAGGTCAAGGAACTTATGAAATTCATTGGAGGAAAAGTCAAGTAGCTGGGTTTACAACAGAGTAAGGACACGTCTGCCACCTATTTGAGTTGCTCTCTGACAAAACTGCCTTTGGGTTGGTAGAAGCTGGTGGTCTGTTCATATGCTGTAGGAGGTTTCAGACGTGAAATGCTCCATCAGAGGTGGCAGTGAGTAATAGATAGAGTTAAGGGGCTGAAGGTAGGTGAAGACTGGCTGGCCATATGCAACATTATCAACCTGTAGAACTTTTGCGACAGGTGTGATTCTTTTTATTCCGAGAATTTCAACTCATGTACTTTAGTTCTTCTTACATATAAAAACATAGAGTCCAACTAATTAAAACAAAAAAGGAAAAATGCAAATTGATTACTTTTCAAATTTCAGAACATTTACCTGATACCATTTAGGACCTTAGTACTTCTAATGCCTTTCTCTGATAGACAACTGGACACGAAGATTTGTGGGGGTCTCACCCCTCTCTCCTCATTTAAGTTTGACGGTTGGCTTCTTGAGCTCAGATCACTTATAAAACTCACAGAAAAGCAGAGCTTTTTGTCACCACACATACTGACGCCTCAACAAGGCAACTAAAAATGACAATCGAGAGGATTTTTGTAATCGATAAAAGGCATGAGCAGTCTTGAGAGTAGTATAATCATTCTCATTCACACCGGGATGGGCTGTAAAAAACGATTTATTCAAAATGGCTCCACGTGAGCTCTTGGTCACCTCTCTTGAGTGTGGCGTTCATCCTGGTTCCAGCATCTGTCTATTGGATGTGCTTGTTCTTCTTGAAGGGGACCTGTCCTGCATTTTCAATACTGAAATCACTTAATCATTATTTCTCAAGTAGCCCACAGCATTAGTTATTCGAATTTCAAGCCGCAGTCTTCTTGGAGAAAGCTTAATAACTCCATTATATGCATGGGCATGCTTAGCTAATTAGAACCATGAATGCTGCTGCTTAACCCCGGATGCCGCCGTCTCTAGCTGCAAGGATAATACTAGATTTTCTCCTTTTAAAAAGTTTAGAAGAGAAAGTATTATTGCTGGATCGTACATTTTGGTTCTTTCAGAAAGTCACCCCTTCGAAAAGATCCAGGGTCTGATATTCACCGTGTCGTCGTCCTCATCTATCGCTTTATAAACAAAGGCATCCTTGACTGTTTTCCAGAGGAGTGATGTGATTTTCAATATAGCTAATGAAAACTAAAAGTCATATTGTTGTTTGTTTTTTTTTTTTTCCTGGAGGGAAATTTCACCATGTAATTAATTTAAAAAATAATCGCTGTTTATTTTTCCAGTTTATTGGAAAACAAGAAACTGATTTGCATTAACAAGGCTAAAAGAACACGTTGCATTTTGACATTTTGCTGATTTAAGGGAATCCGGGTTCCCAAAGCAAATTTGTGGGTTTTCTGAGTTGTTCACTTCAGACATATGAACACTGCTTAGTTATTTCTGTTTGAAAAGTGACTGTCTTAAGATTGTAATGAAAAGTAATGACTTCCTACTTAAAAAGCTTTAAATGGTTTGTTTACATGTTGTGTGGAGGCTGGGTGTATGGCACAGAGGCTGGGTGTATGCACAGGACAGAAGGCCAATTTTCAGGACTCAATTCTCTCCTTCAGCCACTGAGCCAATACAGGCTGGCACCTAACTCATAATTTAGTCACTATTGTCACTAAATTAAATTTTAATTTGAAGAAACAAGTTGGAGGAGCCAAGGGACCTGAATTTGGTCAGACGTGTGGCACATGCAGAACATGCACAAAAGATCCAGGTTTCTGGGTGTCACCTGGGACCTTATCCTGTCTGAACTAGGGATGCCTTGACTGGAGACACTAACGCAGTAAGTGCCTGGTATTTCTAATCCAGTGGATGTCCTTTGCACATAGTTCAGTGGTGGCTTGTGTCTGGGCTGTAGTTAGTATAATTGAGTATCGATGTTTGATCTCGGTTCCTCTACCTCCTGCCCCTTTTCTCCCCTCCCCGATTTTTCTCTAAAATATACAGAAAGTAAACAATTAAAGCAGCTCTTGTGCATCTACAGTTGGATTTTTTTTTTTTTTGAGAAAACACATGGACTGACGACTCTCATAGCAGAGAGGAAGTTTGACTTACTTCACAATATGATTTTAACTGGTGGATGTTGTGATCGAAATGCCCTTTGAAATCCTGCCTGAGATACTTGTGGAAAAGTTTGGCTTTCTTAGAGCTGGGCCTTCCGTGGTGAGAGGTTCTTTATTAGAAGCACCAGACAGACACATTCGTCATGGCGTTAAACAGACTCAGACTGAGTTCTGAAGAGGCACCACCACCACATTTATTTCCGTCTCTTGCCTTTTGTGTGTTTGGAACGGAGTGCCTCATCCTGGTATGAAACATCTTTGTGGGTTTTCTGAGTTGTTCAATTCAGACAAATGAACACTGCTTAGTTATTTCTGTTTGAGAAGTGAATGTCTTAAGATTATAATGAAAAGTAATGGCTTTCTACTTAAAAAGCTTTAAATGGTTTGTTTACATGTTGTGTGGAGGCTGGGTGTATGCACAGGACAGAAGGCCAAATATCTTGGTATTGAAACAAAATGTACCCTTCCCATGGTGATGGTAACATCTCAGATTATGTGACCAACAAATCAAAGCTCAATATAAAGCATTGATTCCACTAGGGCAAGTAACGTCCCAGACCCGGGCTTTCCACAATAACAATTTCACCCACCAGGCATTGGCACAAATATGGGTCTGGTTGTAAACCTGTGCCTTGGGATGGAGAGATCGCGTCCACAACCGAGGAGCGTATGCTCTAAAGTTCACGCCTACAGTCCTTCACAGGCATCTGTTCTCATTTCCATCTGCATCAAGAGCCTCACTTTCCCTCTGGAATTGTTCCTATAGAACACGAGTAGTGTCCAGCATCTTCCATCGTAGGAAGAAAGGGATCTAAAGCCTTCCCTTGGGCCTCATCTCCCCGTCTCCTTTGGTTGGAATGTTTACTCTATTGGCATCAGCTCCAGTTCTTTGTGTGCCATCTTCTATTCAATCCACTTCCGGTCCCCACCCCCCATCCCCTCATTGCCCTCTTGAACTTTCCCTGGCAAAGATCTCCAACTGCGAGTCTAACAGCAAGCATTCCCTCTACTCTTACCCTTATCTCTCTGGAGTCCACTGTTACCTGCTTCTTTATTTTAAGCCATGCATCCTCTTGGTGCCTAAGACATCCTCACTCCTGCACTGCAGCTCAGGGAACATTGCAGAAGAGGGGGTGGAAAAACTGAAGAGTCAGAGGAGGATCAGGGAGTTTGCTGTGAGATTATGTCTTCTGATATGAATCGCCCATAAAGTCTCATCAATACGACTGCTCAAACATGATCTGAACAAGGATAGTAACAATAAGCACGCCAAAGAAGATGGAGGGAAAGCATATGGAGTCTCAAGCCTCCCCACAATAGGACTACAGGCGCAGGGCAGTGGTGGCACACGCCTTTAATCCCAGCACTTGGGAGGCAGAGGCAGGCGGATTTCTGAGTTCGAGGCCAGCCTGATCTACAGAGTGAGTTCCAGTTCCAGGCTAGCCAGAGCTATACAGACAAACCCTGTCTTGAAACAAAACCCCCCCAAAAAAAAAAAAAAAAAAAAGACTACAGGCAACTAAGGAACGGGGGTGTTGGGGGGGAAGACAGAGACACAGAGACACAGAGACAGACAGACAGAGATAGAGAAGAGAGAGAGAGAGAGAGAGATCCAGTGTGAAATGGCCAGTCCCGAAACACATGTAAGGTAACATTTTACAGTTGAAGTTGGAGATAGGAAAGGGAAGGGAGAACTGACATAACCTTAATAAAAGAAAAAATAATAAAAACAAGCCATAGAAAAAGAAAAGATGATTTTAGTCTCCTTCTTATTACTCGTATTTTCTAATGGATGCCTAAACTGCTACCTCTTCCTTCCTCCTCCTCCTCCTCCTCCTCCTTCTCCTCTTCAACTTTTCTTCCTCCTCTTCTTTCTCTTCTCCTTTTCCTTTTTTTTGGTCTCTAAACCTCTCTCTTCGTCTCCTCTTTGCACCCTCTATTATCTTTCATACTTAATCTTCGTAGCTGGTATCACTTCATTACATGTCTCTAACACTGTATGTCATTTGAATATTCGCTAGTGCATTTCTCTTCCTGCTTAGCTCCAAGTTGCAGACTTGTTCACACATTAATCCACTGGAATCCCTACTTAAATGCCTCTAGGCTATTTTAAACCAACTATGTTCAAAAGGAACATTACAGTTTCCAAGCCGGTACTCAACCTTTGGGTCCTCTAGCCTTCCTGTTTCCATAAGTGATAGCATCCTGTCTGTTTGTGGAAATTTCAGACACAAATCCAGTCTTCAGTTCCTCCCCTTCAGTCATTCACATGCATGTCTAAATCTTTACAAAGTATAAGAATTCTATTTTAGAGTGTATCTTGTATCTCAAATCTTTCTTTTTCTTGCTATCCTTGATAACCTCTGAGAGACTATCTATTTAGGAATTACAATAAATTTAAAAAATCTTTTAAGGACAGATACTATCATTTTGAGTTAGTTCTAACCTGAGTGGGAGGTTAGAACCTGAGCAGAAGAACTAATTTTTTTCAACACATAACATAGATGCAGTTTGTCCTTCATATCTGAGTAGTACATTTCTTACAACCAATGGATCTATTTTGACACATCATTGTTTCCCAGAATTCCTAGTGTGCAGCAATTTAGTTGGTCTATGGGTTTTGGATAAATTTATAAACCAAAGAGATGTAAAAATCTTCTCCAGGGTACAACAAATATTACAAGTCCATATAGATGTGTCTGGGTCACCAAGTCGGCAATGTTGCTCCAAAAATCAGTACAATCTAGTGTCCTAACAACACAAGTTTGTCATCTTAGAGTTCTTAGGTCAGAGTCCAGCATGGGTGGCACTAGGCTAGACTCAATTAGGTAGGTCTAACCTCTGCTTTACATTGTTTGTATGGAGGTCCTGGTTTTCATTGACTGGTCTTTAGATGACGTAGAACCTCTTCTGCAAATCCTTCTCTTACAGTGCAAATGCAATATAATCCATGGGATATAGGATCTGTCTTACTATGTTCCTTATGGTTACAGGGATACTCATAGGTCCTTGAGGCTTTTCAGATAGTCTTTGTAGAAGAATCATACATTCTCCAAGAACAGAATATCTTAAGGATCTTAGCTTATCATTTCCCTGTCCTGGGGCCTCATCTCTGATACTATGTCTGTAAAAACTTTCCTATCCAAGGGACTTCCTAACTTGGCCTTATCCATAACCTTATCCATAGTCTTGTCTCTTCTCTTCCTCCATCCCCTTCTTCTCTGTCTTCTCCTGTCCTCCTCTCCCATTCTTTTCTCCCCTCCTTTCTCTTCTTTCTTCTCCCATCCCCTGCCTTCCCTCTTTTCATCTTACATTTTTCTCCTCTCCTAATCCCTCCTCCCATTGCTTTCTCCTATTTTTTTAATCTGTTTTTGTACAATGGCTTTGAAAATGGTTAGATTGAAGCTATAGGTACAGATTCGGTTAAGTTGAGCCATGAGAATTTGGAGAGGACTGATGCTGTAGGCCAGCAAAGGATTCTCACACGGTCGATGACAATAACTTGGTGAACTGAAACCTGCTTGATATGACTGTTGTTTTCTATTCCCCTTGGACACTGGTCTCTAATATATTTCCGGGGTTCAGAGGATTTTGGACACATTGATTGTTAGTGTCTATGTACCTGACATTTTCAGTTGTACAGGGACCAAGAATATAGTTTTTGTGAGGCTTTATCCAAAGCAACCAGGGGATTTTATTTCAATTGTTTTTCCTCTTTAATACTGGTTCTTTTGTCTCCATTAAAGTGTTAGTAGGCTTCTTAAAAATAGAACTATATTTTTACATAGAGAGTGAAAGGGAAGGTACTTGTAGCTTTTGCTGAGTTCTTAAGATTTTCTTATCTGCATGATGATGAGCTCTTAAAGGCTAATCTCAATATGTTTGTGTGAGGAATAATCAATTCTGTGTGTGTATATATGATCAAGTGTGTGTGTATATATGACCAAGTCTCTGTATGTATATATATATATATATATATATAATATATATGATCAATTCTGTTTGTGTATATATGATCAAGTCTCTGTGTATATATTTGTGTGTATATATGACCAAGTGTGTGTGTCTGTGTGTGTGTATATATATATGTGTGTGTGTATATACATATATATGTGTGTGTGTATGATCAAGTCCATATATATATGATCTAGTGTGTGTATTTATATGTATGTATACATACATATATTGTATATACACATACATATATGAATATATATGCATGAATGTATATTTATGCATATACATATTTATATGCATATATGTATATGTATGCATATTTATATTATGTTTATATATGTATGTAAATATATGTGTGTATTTATGTGCATATTTGTACATACCAGTATGTTACATTCTTTTTATCTTGCAAACCAGTGGATTTTATAGAGCAGGGCTGGTACACCAGCAGCTCTCTTGTGAAGCCCCACAGGTATGTATTACCTGTGTGTTTGAAGAGACAGCAATAGATCTTAAAAAACGGGATTGCTCTTTGTAGCGCAGTATTAGTCTAGGATTTGTGAACCCATCAAAATATCTCCTTTAAAGCAGACAGACAAATTTACTTCAAAATTTATTTGATTAGGTTTGCTGAAGCAAAGGAGGTGAATTTATTTATTTATTTTAATTTTATTTTCTCCCCAAAGGAAATCTCTCTCGTTTAATGTCGCCACTTCACGTTAGCTAAGTGATATGCTGCAGCTCAGATGTATCCTGAGTTGACCTTAAGAGGACGGGCAGTGTGACACTGCATGGCTGCATGGAAGCTTGAATAAAAGGAAGTGTAGATGTGGGTGGGTAAAAGTGGGTTGGGATTCCAGCCTCGCTATAGAAACTCCTGACTGACAGCTAGTGCCTGTTGAAGCAGAGGATTGGTTGAGGATCCTCGTGTGTGTGTGTGTGTGTGTGTGTGTGTGTGTGTGTGTGTGTGTGTATGGAGAGAGAGAGAGAGAGCAAGAGCGAGAGAGAAACTGATTGGTCTCTAGAGTGTTTTCAATATGTTGATGGCGAACCATGAGTCAGCCACGTGGAGGAACAAATTTCGCAGTCCTTAGGTCCTTAGATGAGAGGTGTAGGTAGAGCCCAGAATCCTGCCATCCTCAGATGAGATGTGCAGGCAGAGCAGAGTAGGTCCTCGTGTCTGCAAGCCTGAGACAAGCGCTACAGAACCAAAAGCAGAGTCCTAGGGATGTGGTGTGATGAAGGTAGAGGCCAGGTTTGTGGACAAGTGAAGGTGGCTGCCTATGAAATAGGCAGGACAGTTAACTGATAATGTCACTGCTCAAGCGATCAGACTTGATCCATTCATCGCCCTGTCTGAGGTCACCATCGGCTTCATCATAGTGAAGGGCCAAGGACATAAAGTTTGCAAATGAGCCAGAAGACTCCAGATCACAAAGGAACTATTTTCAGATTATTCTCCAAAACTCATCATCTTCTCTAGTTGTTAAAGCTAATATTTTACTCGCTATCATTTTATTTTTAGTGTTTTTCTTTTTTAAAATCCTCTTGCCTTGTGCCTACTTTTAGTTGGTGGAAAAAATTCTTAGAGGATAAGAGGCTAAGACAAACAAAACAGGGAGTCCCCCCCCTATTTTTCCCCTCTAACCTTTGGGAAACCTGGAACAGCCATTTCTGTGTGATTTTGAATCGGAGCATGTTACATATGATGAAGCGAAGAAAACTCTATTATCCAGTTGGAAAAAAAAAAAAAACAAAAAACAAACCAAAAATCAGATTGGATTACCAGTCACTGGTGTGACCTGTTAATTTTCTTAAGGAAACACAAGCCTCTTAAAGTATTAACTGTAATGCCAAAAGTATATTTCAAAAAACACCTTGCCCAAATTATTTCCTTTTCTTATCTTACCTTCTATTATTGTCTTTTCATGGAGGGGGAGGGTTATTGTATTTTTCCTCCTTCTTGTTATTTTAAAGTTTGTATTGGATGCATGAGAGGGCTAAAATACAACCTTTTCTTGGTGCAGAACCTGGTCACACAGCTGGTGGTTTTATTCTAAGAAGAGTTACCTGGGGAGGTAATTTACCGGCAAGAGTAAAATCAGTCTATCCTGCCTTGTCCCCTGATGTTTCCCTAACAGACACATTACAACACAAGGTATGGGATTCAGAGGGGGCTTGGCTTCCAAATCTGGACTTTCGCTGACTGAAAGCCTGAGTGAGGATGGCGGCCAGTGGTATTTGCAGTAAGAGCAGTTGCATGTTAAGGTTTAAATGGTGTGTTGCTTAGTGGACAATAGGTAAAAAGTTTTACATGTGATGCTTAGTCTATTATTGATGCAGTCTATCATTTATTTATTTATTTGTTTATTTATTTATTTATTTATTGGGTTTTTGAGACAGGGTTTCTCTGTACAGCCCTGGGTATCCTGGAACTCACTCTGTAGACCAGGCTGGCCTCGAATGACTCAGCCTATCTTAATAGCACATAGTTTCATAAACCACCTCATTAAACTATGGAAAATAGAAAAGAAATTACCTTAAAAGTCCTGCTGTTTGAATGTCACGGTATCTTACATTCAAAGATGGTTGTTTATTTCTGAATCTACTCCTGTTACCGAAATACATTCTTTGCTGCAAATGACTTTGGCCTCTCTGCCTTCTACTTCCACCTAGTGAGGGATGTCTTTTGACCCTCTGTGAAACAATAGTCATGTCTCTCCAGCGAGCAAATGGCTTGACTCGGGATGACGCATGACTGCTTCAGGAGCTTGGGTGCCCTTTCGTATGTCATGTGGAGCGCTGTCAAATTCTGTAATAACCTGGGAAAATGAATTCACCCTCAAACCAATCTTTCTTGATTTTTCGCCCCTTCGGGAGGAAGCGCTTGCAACGAGTCTGTGGCCATTTTTGCCCTTTCTTTTCCTCATCATATGTCCTTAGGAAGCTGTCCACCACCAACCCTTCTGATACCCCCCGGGGTATAGGATAGTTGTGTCTGTGAGTTATATTATCTGAGCATTTTTTGTCCCTCATCCCTTTACTTCTTATCCTTCTATATTAATTATTCAGCTATGCAATGGATTGCCCCCAAATTACTGCCATACAATAAATGATACCACATACAGTCTAATCATTTCTCTGAGTGTAGAAGTTTGGAGGGACTTAGCTGATGGTTCTGGCCTGGGACCTTCTATAACGTGGCATTTAATGTACTCTATGGGATTCATCATGCCTTCCATATTCCCTTGAAGTGTATTGAATTTGCTCAAATGAACTTTTAAATTCTCCATCCCCAAATTCACTTATCCTGGGTACTTCCAGATCCATGACTAGACCTGGAAGCTTTGCCTTCACAGTGGCTCACTCATGGCTATTGGGAAGCCTCAATTTCTTGTCTCTTTCATGCTTTGTTAAGATTCTTGAAATGTCCCTTTGATAGAGTAGCTGGCACTTCTCAAAGACGTAGTCATGGATATCATAGACTGTCACCTCTTTGGCATTCTTTACAATGGGAATAAGTCGGCAGATCCAGGCCTTCCGTATTCCCTTGAAGTGCATTGAATTTCCTCAAATGAACTTTTAAATTCTCCATCCCCAAATTCACCTATCCTAGGTACTGTATGATCCTCTTCTGGTGTCAAATTTGGACCATCAAGTAAGGTCATGGATCCCTGAATTTGCTCAGGGCTGTCAGTATGTAGCATTGCCTGGGCATTTACGATTTGTTAGAAAGTCTCTGGGATTGGACTCTGTCCCTGCCATGCTAGAATTTCAAAACCTTTCTGGCACTATAGTTGAAACTGTAATTCACTCAGTTTGGTGATTGTAAGTTGCTTTATGTAAAAAGTCTTGAGTCATGTATATTTCTAGTGGAAATATATGAAGCTTAAGAATCAAGATTAATATTCCAACTACATGATAATTTGTTTGGACTTCTCTGGGCAGAGGCCTGCAGTATATCAGGAGGGGAATACCAAGATCAAAATTATGTGTACCAAGTAAAGGATATTCTCACTATTCTAACTAGTTACTATAATAAACAATATATATTATAAATGAAAGCTATTAGCTTTTGGAGAAAGTATAGTCTCAAATATAGCCAATGTATATAAGAATCAATATTACTTTGTTATATCTGTTGCAAGCTTAAGAATCCAGGTTCATATGAGGTTATTCACCAGACAAGAACTTTTACTATATATTAAATTTACTTGACAGACTTTATTAGAGATATAATGCTGACACATACATACCCATGCGCATACAGCTCTCTAGCCCTGCTACCATATGTGAAATTCAAAATTGTCCCCGTGCTTTTCTGTTAAATCACAAATAAGCTTTTTATGTATGGGTATTCTGCATGCATGACTGTCTATGTACCATGTGCATGCATTGCCTGAAGAGGCCAGAGGAGGCATTGGATCTCCTTTGAACTAGAGTTACAGATGGTTGTTAGCCTTCATGAAGGTGGTGGGAATCGAACCAGACTGCTTTGGAAAATCAATCTGTACCCTTAACAACTGATCAGTCTCTCCAGGCCCACAAATATATTTGAAACTAGGAAAGTTAAATACTTCTTTAATTTAAGAGGTCACTGTAGGACATAGTTATTAATAAACACAAACAAAATTTTAAAGCAGACATGATGATAAAGTATGCAGATTTCCAATCTAGGTATTTTATAGAACATTTATATAAATTCTATTATTTCAATTTTATTCCAAAAAATATAAATTTTTGGAGCAAACATTGGACTTAGGTAAACTTATTGTACTGATGTAAGATGTACTGAAATTTGCAAACAGTAATACAAAATATGAACTTATAAAAATTTCAGAATTGTCATATTTCTCTTCAAAGTATGTCCTTACTATATATAAATTATATATAACACAAAAATGATAAGACTCTTTTATCTTGGTGTTCTGTTCTTTCGTTCTTTAATGGACCTATACATCAAGTTTCCCTATGTGTTTTCTGTTGATGTGGGGCTTTTGTTTTATGGCTAGAGAGTGATTCAAGCCCAATTTGCTGCTGTTGTCTTCTCCAAGATGGACTAGAGAATACTTAAATTACATCTTCTCTTCACACCTATCCCTAGGGTCAGAGTTGGACCAGACACCTGCCTACAATCTCTGATTTGTGGTCAGAATTCCTGTGTGGAATACATGCTCTGTTTCCTATATAAATCTATGTCCTATTCTGTGTCAAACTAACCCAGCATAGCAGTGGGGCAGAGCTCACACTTGTATGGGTTTTCTATTTCTGATCCTTAAATGGCAACCAACAGATTGGGAAAAGATCTTTACCAATCCTAGATCCAATAGAGGACTAATATCCAATATATACCAAGAACTCAAGAAGTTAGACTCCAGAGAATCAAATAACCTTATTTAAAAAATAGGGTACAGAGCTAAACAAAGAATTCTCAACTGAAGAATACAGAATAGCTGAGAATCACCTAAAGAAATGTTCAACATCCTTAGTCATCAGGGAAATGCAAATGAAAACACTGAGATTTCACCTCACACCAGTCAGAATGGCTAAGTTAAAAAACTCAGGTGACAGCAGATGCTGGCGAGGTTGTGGAGAAAGAGGAACACTCCTTCATTGCTGGTGGAATTGCAAGCTGGTACAACCACTCTGGAAATCAGTTTGTCGGTTCCTCAGGAAATTGGAAATAGTACTACCAGAGGACCCAGCTATACCACTCCTGGGCATATACCCAGATGCTCCAACATGTAATAAGGATATATGCTCCACTATGTTCATAGCAGCCTTATTTATAACAGCCAGAAGATGGAAACAACCCAGATTTCCCTCAACAGAGGAATGGATACAGAAAATGTGGTACATCTACACAATGGA
>NW_022196909.1:29251663-29254163 GCF_008632895.1 Mastomys coucha
TTCAGAGGGGTAACCAGGAGAGGAGATATCATTTGAAATGTAAATAAAGAAAATATCTAATAAATAAAAAAAAAAGAGTAGGGATGCTTGCTAAAGCAGAAGATCAAGTTATACTATTGTCCTGTTTCATGTCTCAGCCTGACACTTAGGGTCCTCCACAGGCTCCATCCACAGGCCCCACCCACAGGCTCCACCCACAGGCTCCATCCACAGGCCCCACCCACAGGCCCCACCCACAGGCTCTACCCACAGGCTCCACCCACAGGCTCCATACACAGGCTCTACCCATAAGCCCTACCCACAGGGACCATCCATAGGCCCCACCCACAGGCTCGATCTACAGGCCCCATCCACAGGCTCTATCCACAGGCTCCATCCACAGGCTCCATCCACAGGCCCCATCCACAGGCTTCATCCACAGGCTCCACCCACAGGCTCCATCTATAGGCCCCACCCACAGGCTCCATCCACAGGCTTCGTCCACAGGCCCCATCCACAGGCCCAAATGCAGGTCAGTGTTGTCAGTGTCTTCTCAGAAGAGTTTTCATCATTGGACTAGAGGAGGTCCCAGGCAAAGGCCTGTGCTTCTACTCTATTCTACCTACAGTGAGTTGAAGCTTTCCCTGCACCATGATGGCTGAGAAGGTGAGGGTACTATTGGTGAAGGTATACTCCTGGCCACCAAAGCTACACAAAGGCTGCAAGAACCAGCACCACAGAAAGATACACCAAGGCCCAACCTCAACTGGTAATGATGCAGGATGAATCTGAGGACTTGTTGAGTGTAGGTCTCAGCCTGGTGCCCAGAGGAATCTATTTCTCTACCCACAAGGACTATCTTGTATGTATCTGTGCTTGAAATGAAGGGATATGGTGGCAGTAGTGCACTGGATGTCAAAGTTGACATTGAGCTGCATTGTGTTCTATGGCACATCACAGACCTGTTCAGTCTAAGGGACTCTGGTTCCCACTTGCAGCCTAACAGTGAGGGTTGTCTCTCTGGCCTGTGGGATACTTTTTCATGTTGGGATAGGTTTAGAGGCTCTTGAAGGTTGGGCCTGGGTAGAAAGGCCTTTCCTTTCTGTTTGTAACCGGATGGTCACCTTTGTGGGCCAGGCAAAGTCTTGTGTTGATTTTTGCATCCTGTGTGGAATATTGACTCATCTCATTGTCCCTGTTTGAGAGAGCAGTGATGGGATTCTCTCAGCTGCCTGGGTATCATGGCCTCATAGGCTCAGACTGTGGGAACTTGGCAGAGGGTAGGGGGCAGGGGCCAGGGGGCAGGGGCAGGGGTTATGGAACTCTGCTTGCCTCTGACTCTACTCTGATAGACTTTGTATAAGATTTCACACCTATTTAAGCTTAGGCTTAATTTGAGACACTGCTCTTCATGATCTGTGGGGTTAAAAGATGGACTGGACTTCCTGCTTTCTCTACCATGTCTTTTCTTGTTACTGAGTAAGCTCAGGTACCAGAGGAACCTTGTGCATACATGACAGTGATGTAACAAAACCCATTACATTGTATGAGTCTTCCAAAAATCCCAAATGAAGACACATAAAAGTAGGCGGTAAATTTGTCGGGAGGCAGAGGGATTAGTGGATGGCGTGGAAATAAGAGAAGGTGGAGCAGTGAATGTCATCAGAATGTATCACCTATGTACAAATGGTCAAAGGATGCTCTTAACTGCTGACCCACCTGTTAAACTACACATCTAAATGGGATTATCTATAGAAGTTGCGTGTGTGAATGCCTGTGGAGGAGGGTCTCCTTGGCAATTAAAAAGAAGACCCAGGAAGGCCAAGCCCACTGAGGGAAACACCATTCCCTAGGCTAGGCTCTGAACCCTACAAAAGTGAAAGTAGCAAGCTAGGAAGGCTATATCTTTACTTTGTTGGCCCTTGACTTCAGATGTGACATGACTAGGTGCTTGAATTCCTACGTGAGCTTTCCTGGAACGGTGGACGAACTGTGAGGTAAACTAAGGTACTTTGCAAGTCACTTTACCTCATTTATCAATTCAGGAAGAGGTTTTTATTTTAGGTAAGCACAGAGAATAAAGGATAGAAGCAATAATTCTTAGAAACTGGAACCTGACTCTTTGGTTTAAGCTAGGGGTTAGTAATTCTGAAGCCTGTCTCCAAGTTAGAGTTACCCAGAATGGTTAAGATAAATAACTGATTTCTGGTGGCATTCTGATTCTGACAGAATTAGGCAAGCAGGCTGGATGTTGCCTACTTGTTTGGGAACTCGAAGAGCCTCTAGGTACTCCTGTTAAAAACCCACTGATTAGCTGAGCAATTTTACCTCCTACTGTAGTCATTAGATCAAGTGGACTAAGTTAAAACGGATACTTCAGTTTTGTCTTTTGCATACCTCTGGACCCGTTGCTTTTTATTTCTGCTCATAATAAATTGTTTCTTTTTTTCAATATGCATTTGATGCTTTCATTTTGAATCTATTTTTTTTTTTAGTTTTGCCAAATCTTGTATTTATTAAT
>NW_022196909.1:29257629-29312022 GCF_008632895.1 Mastomys coucha
GGAGGGAGGGAGGGAGGGAAGAAGACCCAGGGAATACAGACCATCATCCCGATACACTGCCACATCAGTCTCTCATTTCCCGTGCCTGGACTTTATCACCTCAGCATCGTTGCATGCAAACATCCTCCAGTCTGGCTCCCTGGCTCTGATCTCAGACATCCAGGATGCATTAGGAGCATTGCTCTCAGAGTCAGCTCTTGGAAACACGGCTCCCCTCCCTGAGTTCATGCTGCCACAGCATTTATACTCTTGCACCCATCGCTTTTTATGAGCCCTGAATTCCTCAGGATGTGTCTGTCATGTGAGTCCTCGTAAGTTTTCTTCACTCCAGGCTCCACTGCTAAGCTTATCAATGCTAAACTCCAGTGTGAACAGTAGACCTGCCTTCTTCATCTTCAAACTGAAATTCCCCTGAACGTGCTTTTCACAGGTTTCTCTAGGCACGGTTATTTTCAGTATCTTTTTTTGATTCTGTCTATCCTTACTGTCCCCAGTCAATAGCCCCAAAGCGATTGTTCTCTTGCTGCTCCGCCATTCCATCTATTGCTCACATCAGTCAGCAGGCCCATGCATTACTGGTTGGTGTCACTACTTAGCTCTTCAGGGCCATTTGTCTTATCTCTTCTATTAGGTCATTTTTCAGGAAAACACTATCTATCCCTGGATACCCCACAGACTGTAGGAAGGTACTAAGCAGATGCTAGGGTATGGGGAGATATGCTGCAAAGGATGAATGGATGTGTGATTGACTGGACAGTTTCTACTTTGCTTTATATAACTGGTGTGTAGTGGCAAGTTTAGCTATGACACTTTGGTTCCTGGAGGGTCAGGCTCCCAACCACCTGCCCAGGAGCTCTTTGGATTCATGAATAAAAGACACACACACACACACACACACACACACACACACACCCCAGTTAATTTTTGGCATGCCATGACTAGCTCAAAGTTTGGGCACTCCTAAATCTTCTCCTGCTAGCAAATGCTTCCCTCTGGTATTCCAGAGGTTCCTAACATGTCCCCCTGCTACAACTGAGGCCCAATTGAGGAAGTGGCCACTGGCCACTTACTCGGATTGAATTCTTACATGGCTGGTTGGCTTTCTCTCCTGCAGCTCTTCCGGCCCATTCTTCTCTCCTGAGTCACAGCCATTTGGCTATTCTCTCTCTCCTTCCTCTCTCCCAGTCCCAGCCCAAGCAAATCTTAAAGGTCCCACACCTCAGTCTACCTGCCGAGCCACTGGCTGCTGGCTCTTTATCGATCTATCAAGAACCAATTTCGAACAAGGACCGTCAACGTCTGGACATGCAGATTCCCAATTTTGGGGCCCAGATCAATTCAAAGCATTAGAACCAATTCGCAACACTGGTAAGCTCTCATTTCTCATGGACTTATATTAACAATGTCATGGTACTTATACTTTTATTCCTAGTACACGTTGACAGTATGAGGCTTGTGGCATAGAAATCTTAAGATGCGTGTTGAGACTCCTAAAAATGGCATCTCTGCTTGTTCTGTTAAAATGAGGAAATTCTATAGTCTCTTTACCAGTGACTCACCAAGTTCATAGTCCATGACACTGGACATTGGGTGCTCTATTCTGCTTTACATCAGTCTAGTACTGTCATGAGTAGGAAGAGTCGGCACAGTATTGAATACGAGGGGTTGGAGCCAGACTGCTCTGGGTTCAAATTCTAGAGGCTGCCATTTTTTACAGGAGGAGTTTGCCGACTAGGCTTCCATACATTTCTATGAAATGGGCATAGAATATTCCTCCAACCTACGTGGCACTATACTGCATTCAACATCGCTGTTGGCTCTGCCAGGAGTCTTCCCCCTGGAGAAGTGGTAGATGCAGAAAAAGTAGAGTCACAGGGTGGGACTCGGTGTTGGAATTTGGCTGTGAGTTCTCCCTCCCCACTGAGTCTCAGGACAAGCCACTGCTTTTGTGGTCTTGCAGCCTGCTGGAGCACTTTGCCATGGTAAAGCCAGGACAAGTCTGCTTTATGAGAGAGGGAGGGTTAGGTATAGGAGGAGGCAGAGTTGGGACAGCCTGGGACCACAGTTGCTCCTTAAGTTGGGTAAAACCCTAATGGGTCTGTATAGAAAGGACAGCTCCTCTTAGATTGCAACACTGATGAGCTCCTGCCCAGTCTTGTTCTGCTCTGTTACCTAGCAGAGCAGCTAAATGACAAACGGCCGGTTTAATTTTTTTTGTGAACAGTGGCAGCATGATACCAAGCGAGAGAATTTACAAGCATTTTGAATTACAGGGACGCTGCGAAACTGTGCGTTCTGTGCTTCTGTTTTGCAACGTTTTATTTTATTTTCTGTGGCTGATGTGCCTTGTTTCAATAGTGGGGGGTTGAGGCTACTGTGAGCAGGCTCCTGAGTTTCATTGTATTCTGAAAGATTTAACAGATACATCCAGATTTTAAGGGGGGAAAAAAAACCTTCCAGCAGATACACAGAGCCAAAAAGCGGTAGATTGAATTTGGTTAAGTTTCAAAATGTGTGCTTGCAGAGAGGAGAATTAAAACTAAGGCGCAGTGGGCATGGGGTGGTGGTTCCGCCTTCATCTGGTCTCTCTAAGCTTTGGTTCCCCCCTTTCCTGAACTTAGAAAACCTGGCTCCTTTCTTCAACTATATCTCTTCATCTACTATTAAATCTATTACTTTCTGTGTGTGTGTGGGGGGGGGGGGAGCTATCTAAAATGCTAGTCCCGTTTATCAAGCCAGTTTTTTAATCTTACAAACTCCAAACTTTACATAGTATACATTTATACTACTATCCTGGATTACAAGCAAACTTTCTTCATCTCTGGATTAAGTTTGAGTGTAAAACCGGAATGTAGTTTCTTGCATTCCTTGGTAGGGTCTAAAAGTTTATATAAGACCGGAACTCCTTATTTTTCTAGTTTAAGACAGAAGTCCATAATGTTGAATAAAAAGCAGTGACTGTAAACTGAGCTCTAAGACTCAGTAACCTGAGGCTGGTCATTCTGCCAGAAAAAGGGAATCTGAATTTATTTCTTTTAAACAGCATTTCTGCCCTGCTTTCCCGGAAGCATGCTAAGTAGCTGTCTTGTGGGTAAATGGTACCTAGTTTTGTCAGACCTGCATTTCCCCTTTCTTCAAACTGGTCCTGGCTCCAGAAGAAGCACACTGGTCATTGATTCCTCGTGTGATCCCAAGTGTCAGCAGACACAGGTAGATAACGCATGGGGCAAGTGTTAGCAATGGAGCTAAGTCCTAGAAGCCCTGTTGACCTCAAAGAAATGCAATACAAGTGGAAACGAATGCTTTCTGCACAAAAGAAGTCTCCAAGAGCAGCATCCCTGCTCAGAAACCCTGTATCCTGCTCTGTCTACCAAAATCTCTGGGAATGCATTACCAAAGATTTGGAGCTAAGTCCCTTTAGTGGTGAGGATATGCTCTCAGAACAACCCGGAAGACATTGCTCCAAGTTCTAATGTACCAGGGTCCATACGAAAGGCAGGAAGAGAGTATGGGTGTCTTATTTAAACTAGGTGGCTAATAAGGAGATAGGAGAAAAAAGAACATTAAGTCCCGGATCTTAGTGTTTCTTGTCTGGAGTCTCTACAGAGGAGGAACGAACATCCAGAGAGCGCCACCAGTCACGTGTCTTGGGGCACCTCAATCTAGTCTTTCAAAGAACAATGTAAGCAAACAGAACCCTTTCTAGGGATCTTAGAGGTTTAAGTAGAGATGCTGGCAAGAATAGCTCTCCAGGATTTGGACTATTACAGAATATCATGAATTAATTTTTCCCTTTTGCTGGCTTTCCTTCTATCTAACCTTTCCCTTTTCTTGTTTTTATTTTTCCATTCCCCTGCCTCTGATTTCATGTTCTTGTATTTCTCCTTACCTGAGCACAGTCATAGTCTTTCTTGATTTCCTTAAATTTATCGACCGGAAGACACCTGATGAGAGCCGGGTCTTCTTGGGTAGTCTTGCATCACGAGGTGTTTGAGAGCAGTGAGCAGCCTCGAGGCGGGGAGGTGGGAAAAGCAGCAGGGGCAGCCACTCCTGTGACAGCTCTAACGTTGGCCTCTGGTGTTAGAACTCTCCATGCATTGGAGGTCTTATGTAGATATATGGTACAGCTTAGGAAGTCAAGATTGCTCAGCCTTGACAGCCTGCTACAGTTCCCAGGCTAGAATGTCTGAAAACCGTGCCTTCAATGTCTCAGGAGCTTGCTGGAATTTTTCCAGCGATCCGGGCTTGTCGTTTCTGTTCTCCAGCCCTCTGACCTCCTATTCTTTGTCTACACTGACCATGCTCTCCATTCTACAGCGCCCCTTTTGTCTCTGCCATGGCCACTCTCTCAAACAGGTTCAGCTGTCTCTTCTAACAGCTGTGGAGCTCAGTCTACAACCGCTCGGCTCTTACTGATCTGGAAGCTTTGCTTCCTTGCCTCTCGGCTTTGTGTCTCTAGCTCCGGGTCCTCATGATAAAAGGTGTTAAAAAAAAAAAAAGCCACTCGAGGGCCTCCCAGACCACTTACTAAGCAAATCAACTGGCTTGTATTTTATCAAGAAAAGGAATGCTTTCACAAACCACAGCATACTTCAAGTGCAAATCAAGGTGCTTGCACCAACCTTTGCATTCCTTGCTTGCAAAAGGAGGTTTGTGTCTGTACTAATTACATCACCATGACTTTTGTCCCTGTTGTAAGGTTCTTTAGGTTTCCGTTTGGGGTTAAAAATGGTCGCAAGGTCATCTAGTCTTATCAAGACTCAAAAGAATCCAGTTCTAATTGTTTGAGATAATCCTGTCTGAGACTATATCTCCAAGAGAAGAAGCAACCATGAGCACTGTGTGTGTGTGTGTGTGTGTGTGTGTGTGTGTGTGTGTGTGTTCAGGGCATCCATAGTGGGTTCAACATGGCCAAACTAGCATCATGGTCAATCTGGCCAGCTGTTTGATTGACAGATTGTTTGTTCAAGACAGCCAGGGCAGCAAGGGAGAGTCAGACAGCCACTAGTTAGGGAGTCAAATTCCCACCCATTGGCTTCTTCACAGGAAAACAGACATCAGAAGAAATGCTTAAAACAAGAAGTCAAGTTAACTAGAGAACATATTATCAGAAATAACATTTTTAACAGAGATTTGAAATGGTTTTACAATGTTTACCACCTGCCCAGGGGTCTCAGGGAAAGAGGTGGATTTTCTTTTCATTCTTTTAAAGAATGGCAACATTCTTTAAAAACTTTTCTATTAGTATATATGTATACAAAAAGATGTCCATATTGTATTTAGTAGGCAGAAACATTTTAAAATGGTGATTATTAGTTTTGCCAGACTTTGAAAATAAGATAAAAAATAGAGACATTTGATGAAAGGTTATTGTCTCATTCTTTTAAAAATATATTTATTTATTTTATGTATATGAATATGCTGTAGCTGTCTTCAGAGACACCAGAAGAGGGCATCGGATCTCACTACTGATAGCCACCATGTAGTTGCTGGGAATGGAACTCAGGACCTCTGGAAGAGCAGTCAGTGCTCTTAACCACTGTGCCACCTCTCCAGCCCTTGTTGTCTCATTTTTATTTCCTTTCTTGTAAGATCTAGTGACCTCACCAGCAATGACGTTTCATTATTTGGTCTCAACCAATCTTGGTCTTCTGGTTTACCAATTTAAATTTTCTTTTCTTTTCCAACAAAATTCAGTGTGGATGTCTTAGGAATGCAGAATGTAGCCAGTCTCTGGCTCATGTGACCGTCTGTCCAGGTCTTTCTCCAAAGACAATAAAAAGAGCAGAAAAGCATTTCCTTTGGGTTATCCCACTCCTGTAAGAGATGGAAAGCACAGCGTCAATTCATCTTTAAAACTTGATCCTGTCTGACATAATCTTTTAGGATTCATCATCATCAGCCAATAGGCACAAAAGAGAACCCTTCAGGCACACTGCAGAACAATGGCTCAGTTTGGGGGCTGAAAGTAAAACTCAGAATGTACTTTGATGATGTGAGGGTTTCATCTGATCCATGGGGTCTTTCAGCAGTGACGATCTCCAGGAACTGGTTGCTACATCTATCATTCCCTCTCCTAAATGCTTGCATTATTGTCCTTGCTATGCCTCAGGCACTGAGATAGATGCTGATGAGAATACCTCAATGCTTGGGGATCAAATGCCATTCGAATCTTCTGGTCTGTGATAGGGGACCAGCAGAGTGCCCCAGAACTATTACATAGTCACCTTACCATATGCCATCCTCCATATAGTGTAGCTATAAAAGCAAATGTTGAATATTTAGACAGATAGAATCAGACAAGGCTTAGAACAAGCAATGTTGACAGGAAAGCCTGATTTACACCGGTATTTGAATATTCTTGAATGGCTTACAATGGATTGTCTTACAACTTCCCTGTTTTATTACATGTTTATTCCTTTCCTCTCCTCTTCCTTCACTTCCCTCTCCTCTCCTCCATCCCTTCCTCCTCTGCCTTCTTCTCCTGCCTCTTTTATCCTTTCTCTTCTCTCCTTCTTCTTTCTTTTCCCCTTTCCTCCTTTCTTCTTTCACTTCTTCCATTCCTCTCCTCTCTTATTTTATTAATTTCTTATATCAGTGATTAATTGCAAATAGGACAAAGAAACAAAGATAATTTGTTATGTGTGATGAGATTGTTCCTTGAGTAGATACTGGGTTTATTTTTTCAGCTAGATTCCTTTGGGAGAGTTATATGTCCATTATGGTCACGATTCTATTATCTCCAGCTTTACAACTTGTTCCTTTCCCCTTGTATTAATAGGAAACCTCTATCAGTCTCTTTTCCCTACACTGCCCTTGGTGGTCCAATGTTCTAGAATATTCCTCTTTTTGGAAGACCTTTTCCTATCTTCATCTTCTCATCTGTAAAGGCTTAGCATCCTGTTACATCTATGTCTTCCTCCGGTAGATTCTCATCATACTCTGCATTTTCCTTCAAGAACTGTGTAGTTACCACATTCAAATATGTGATCTTTGCTACAGTACAAGAGAGGTGAAGGCCACAAGCAAAATCGACTCAGCATCTCTAGCATGGAAGCCAGCATAAGGTATTAAATGATTATTGAGTGAACATGTGACTGAATGAAACACCAAAGTCACATTGTTACTCTTTCGTGTTTGGTTCTAAGAGATAGTCTTTTCAGTCTATTACACTGGTTCTCCACCTCTCTAATGCTGCGGCCCTTTAGTACAGGTCCTCATGGAGTGGTCATAACTGTAATTTTGCTACTGTTATGATCCATACCACAAATATCTGACATGCAGGATATCTGATATGTGGCCACTGTTGGGTCATGACCTACAGGTTGAAAACCTTTGGTTTACTATCTTAATGTATATAAGTATCTTGGTGGGGGGCAGAAATGAAACAAATTATGTAGCTTAGTATAGACCAGGAGGAATTCCATTTAAAGGTGAAAGCCATGAAATTTACTACAAATACTTTTCTAAATAGAGAAACTGAAAGGAGGTTCTATTAATAAGTGCTGTGGAGTGAAGTGTTCCTTATATATTGTTGTAGCTGCACTTCTTGTTCCTGACAAGAAGTAATGTAGGGGGCGGAGGATTTATTTTGATTTATGGCTGAAGAAAGGAATCAGCTGAATATAGCAGGGTAAGTGTGGTGGCAGGGCATGAAGTGGCTGGTCACATTGTATCCATGAAGTGGCTAGTGTATCAATACTTGGAGAGAAGAAAGCAATAAGTGCTGGTGGTCAGCTCACTTTGTCTTCTGGTAGTCAGCTGAGGGCCTCAGGCCATCAAGGATGCTGCCCACACTCACCATGTGTCTTCCCTCCCAACGAAACCTTTCCAGAAAACTCTCACAAACATACTTAGAGGTGTGTGCCCACTAGGTGATTCTAAATCCACTCAAGTTGAAAATGAAGATTAACTATCCCCCCCCCCACAAACAGCATACAGATACAGACACACAAGACACATAGACACACAGACACACATACATACAGACACATCCTACATACATCACATTGTACATATGCACATATACGTGAATACATACAATTTATACATTATGCATATATATATATATATATATATATGAATGTATATGTGTGTATGGCATGGGGCAAGCACAGCATCCAATTTTGTTATTTGGAAGTGATTACATTGCCACCTTGCTCAGTGCCATGTAACTCAAGGATTAGAGAAGATGTTGAATATTTACATAGATAGGTAGAAGTATAGATAGGTAGGTATATACATAGAATCAATGAAGTTGAAAGAGCTCATTTTGACAATCTGATCTGATGGTTTGCAATGGGACATTAAGTCCTACAGACATGTTCATATATTTGTTCCATTTATGACCCATAAGTGTGGCATCCTTAAAAAATAATACAAAGAGGTTTAATCGCTTTCTTGATTTGAGTGTGTGTAAGTGGCACTGTTTGGAGCTGGGTATTTTTTTTTTTTAACCACATAAATACCACTGGAAGGGCCTTCAGTTAGGAGGACAGTATTTGGATGGGGTTTCCAGCTGATGTGCCCTGCAGCGCTTTGCCATGATTATGCTGCCACATCCTCCAAGACTCCCCCAGGCAATGGCTGAGTATAGCAGCCCTGGTAACACACACCTAGTTCTAGACTACATGGCCCCTCCCTCATACTGTCTGACTTCAACTTCAGAACTCTGCAGCAACCTCAAGGCTTCTTCAGCTTAGGAATCATGCACACAAAAGTTCAATACCGGGCAAGGGTCTGACAGCGTTTCATGCTGCCTCAAAATGCTTGCATGTTTAAAACAGTTTGGGTACATGGCATCTAGTTTTTAATGAGCTAACCTATCCTTCCATGAAGAAACCCCAAAAGGACATATTCATAGACACCCAGAAGCGAACAGGAGAAGCCCAGTCAAGGCAAGGAGCATGTTCAGAGTGAGACTTGAAGGACTTGGAACTTTTTCTCATTAAGAATTGGCTTTTATTTATCTGAGTGTGTGAAAAGAAATAATACAGGAGAGAGGAAGGCATGGCTCAGTCTATATCCAGACCCTTTGACCAGGATTATGTCTGAAATGGGAAAAGAGGGTTTGAAAAGGAGAAAGAGGAGTCTTAAATTATGTAAACGCGGGAGAGAACTGAGAATAGGGATTAAGATTCTGAGGTTGGAAGAGAAAGAACTTGATTAGAGCTTACTATTGATAGTTAGCAGCTGTGAGATTTGGAAGCATTTTAACCTCTCTTGCTCTTGCCTGCTGATACATAAAGTATGGTTAATAACACCTGCCGTGGGGATTAAGTGAGATACTATGTGTGAAGGATGGAAAACAGGAAACTGCTTCTCTAGTAAATGAAGAATCATGAAGACTAGGACTTGTGAGTTAGGTGGGAGCTTATCTGTCAGATAGGATTGGAAAAACACATCACAGAAGGACTTGGTTCTAAATGTGTTTGCATTTTCGTAGTATAAAACCAACTTGGCTGATATTGTTTCCAATACAGGACACTTGAGCCTCACCGAGTGCTAGTGAAGACACAATTTATTGAGAATTTATTTTTGTTTGGTGCGAGTAAAGACCAACTTGACAGAGTCAGAGATATTCATATTAAACTTATCATAGAGAATGATAGGGTAATCAAACAGACAAAGTTGATTCTCATGAGCTCTGCAGGATTCACGGTTATTTCAGAATCCATGGTTGTAGGTGAATCCTCCTTTCTGACAATGGGAAGAGTCCAAGCCAGAGAAAACACTTTTTTGTTGACTATTCACCTAATGTTGTTTCATCTGTCCCTTTTGTTTAAAAAAAAAAAAAACAGAAATTTTTGTTCCTAGTTTGATCTACTGTCCTGCATGTTTTCCAAGCACAAGTGTTCAAAAGAATAATCCATTACCTGTATTTGTATGGATAACTGATGCCAAGCAGAAAGATTCACAACAGGGGAATGTCTGTAATAAAGACAAGTGTAGCCGCCTGCGGCCACACATACAAATAGGTTTTCTGGAATGAGAGTCAGGGCCTGAAAAATTAAGGGTACCGGAAATGCAGGAAGGGGTTTGAAAAAATTAGACCGACACATGGTGTACATTCAGTCTGCCATCATTAATTGAGTTCTCTTTGTTACAAGCAGGTAGGTAGGTAGGTAAAGCAAAACCCCTCCTCCAAGTCCCTCAGCAACTTGGCCCAATCAACAGCTTCATTTTCAGTCTCTGGAGGCGGGGCTTCCGGCGTTACAGGAACTTGTAGAGAGGCGTGGCAGGAGGTGGGCAGAGAGGCGTGGTTATATTGTCAAGGCGGGGTCTGACAGAGTCAGCCCTCAGCTGTAGGAGGGTCACAGACAAGTAGGAAAGTAGAGCTAGGAAGATAAAGGACTTCAGGATCTTTGTTGGCTACAGAGATTGGTCAAGACCAGCCTAGGCTGCTTGAGGGTCTGGTTCAGAAAGCCAGAAAACCAGGAAAGAGAAAAAAAAGGGGGGGAAAGAAAGAAGAGGAGGAAGAAGAGAAAGGAAGAAAGGGAAGAAAGGGAAGGAAGGGAAGAGGAGGAGGAAGAGGAGGAAGGAGGAGGAGGAGGAGGAAGAGGAGGAGGAGGAGGAAGAAGAGGAGGAGGAGGAGGAGGAGGAGAAAGAGGAGGAGGAAGAGGAGGAGGAGGAGGAGGAGAAGGAGGAGGAGGAGGAGGAGGAGGAGGAGGAGGCAGCTGTTGGAAGCCAGGCCTGTTAGAAGAATACCTGCAGTCCAGGTACTTGTGTGTCTGGGAGGCTGAAGCCAGAGAATAGCAAGGTGATTGATTGCCTAGACGACCAATTGAGTTCAAGTTTAGCCTGTGTAAACGAGTGAGATCCTGTCTCAAAATGAAGTGAATAAGACAGGTAGGCCTATGTAGTTGTGGGAGAGAGTTTGTCTAGCATGGGAGAGGCCATAGTAGCAATATCTTGGTACCACAACAAACACATGGGGTAATTAACCAAGTAGGAATTATTCCCCAATAGAATCTCGACTTTTTCTTTTGGTTTGATGGAAGGGGCCTGGACTCACCAGTCCATCACGTATGGTTTTAGATGTGGTATCTTTTTAAAAACAAATGGTTCAGCCATACTCATTTCTTGGGAAATATTGGACAAAATTCTGGATTTTTGTCCAATTGTTCATGAGAATGCCATGTTTCTTTCCTAATCAAGACATGGTGCTTGAAATGCATGAGCCACACAACTAATTGCTGATGTCTAGTTTTAAATAAGCTTAGTTGATATACTTTCAGTGCAGTAATTTTAAGTTGGTGCATTGTTCTTTTAAAGTCTATATTTTCTCAGAGAAATGTATAAAGTCTTAGCAATTTGAACTTAAAAATAAAAAGGTTTCACATGTACAATGAGAGAGCCATGCTCTTAGCCAGCACTCAAATGCTTGGTAGTTGACACCAAAAAGCCCACTTCATTTCTATGCCTGCTTGAAGCTGGAAGATACCACTAAGAGCAGATTGACTGATAGCAATGTAGCAAGACATTATTTTCCTCAAGAAAAATAACATAACAATTTGAAGGGTAGGCTCCCTCCAAGCAAATGTATCCTCATAGCTCTCAAGTTCTTCAATCCTCAAGAGACTGAATGTTCTCCATGTTCCTTCTGCTAATTAAAATAACAGGAACAGAATCCTCCTCGCTGGTTTTGCCCATATAACTGTGCATTGTACAAATAGAACCAAGACTGGCAATCATTCTTACCCTCTTTGGGCCTAAATGATGGGAGAAAGTTATTCCTCTGGTGTCTTCAAACTTGGTCTGTATGTAGTACACATAAACAAGATAAGATATTTACCCAGGAAAGCAATGTTTCAGGCCCATGTCTTTAATCTTTATAATATTTGTTTTGTCGAAATACTTCACCCTGTCTTGGTTTGGCATAGAATCTAAAAGAAGTAAAAGGAGAAATTATACAACATCTTGGAATGATTAAAATGATTTAAAAGAATTTGTAACAAAGTCTCAAATGGCATCATTTGAAAAGATTCTATGCCTTATTTTCTATACAGAGATAATCATTTGTGTTCAGTTAGCCTGACAGATATGTCTAAATGGTGATATTAAACAATTATTTAAATATTTATTGTGTGTGTGTGTGTGTGTGTGTGTGTGTGCGTGCCTGAGCGTATGTCTGTACACTAATGCATGCAGGACCCCATGGAGGTCAAAGTGGCTCCAAATACCCTGGAATTAGAGTTACAGATGGTTGTGAGTCTCCATTTAAATTCTGGGAACCAAACCCAGGTTCTTTTGCAAGAGCATTAAGTGCTCTTAGACACTAAACCAAATGTCCAAATAGTTTCTAAGTGTTCATAAAAAGAAATAAAAGTCACGTGCCTCTGTTTGAACCTGGGGATCACATAGCCTTTTCTGATGTATTAACTAGCAAGACTGAAGGTAATAGATGTTTCTTTCTCATTAGGAGAATTAAAGCCCCTAGACCTAGAAGATTTTTTTTTGTTTTTTTTTTTTTTTTGGAAAATTTTCAATTTGAGGAGTGGACAACTATCTATCCTCCTTCCATAAAGAGGGACGGGCTTGTTTTTTTGAATTCAGAACACAATCCCTGACATAAAAGACTTGGTAGAATGAGGTTTCAGATTCCATAGGAACTCACAGAAGCCCATAATGCATACCTGAGTTAACTCTGTAAAGCAGAGCATTAGCCTAAGCCTGTGATTCTCAATAAGAAGGAGACCAGCTTTACTGGCCATTTTCCATACTGGCCATGCGTATTCTGCCAATGATTTTTGCAAATGTAGTTTGCCTGTCAAAGCAAAGAAATGAATGAACAAATGAATTTTGAAAAAAAAAGCCATCAATCAAAGCAAACAAACCAAATCCACATCTAAAGTACCTTTCTGAATGTGGGAAGTAGGAAGTCAGCTTCTGTCTTCAGTTCATGATGGTTCAGCCGAAAGATGTGGCTCCATCTGGGTCTTTATGGCCATACAGTGCAAGTGGTTGACTTCAACCGTGGAAAGTAGTGGTCAAGGAGACTTGACAATGAAAAGCATAAATGAGGTGCTGTTAATAAGGGGAAACTGAGATACACATTTATACAAATGACTTCTCTCGTACCTACTACCTGTTCAGTGGGAGTTGGGCATTAGTGTGTGTAGTAACAGCAGGAACAATCAATGAACAGAGACAAGATGCTGCAATTAGATTGAGCAGGGAAAGCACGGGCAAAGCTTTCAGTGTTCACCAATATTGTGACGAATGAGAGAGGCTCAGTTTTCCATCGAGGGATGCGAAATTGGTTCTCAGCTCTTGGGGTGATGTTGAACCTGACCGAATATTTAATAAACGTGAGGCGCGTTACAGCTCAAATATGTATGAGACATATTTGCCTTTATTTCTTTTCCTCGTAGAACCAGGGAAATTGAACTATATTAGATTGTGTAGGAAAATGTATGCTCTTGTAAATTCCCATGTTTTGCAGTAAATTTAACATTACAATAAAATATTGTCCATTAATAGCAGTAACAGAGCATCCATTGGTCGAATTTACTGCCTTATTATGTTTCCGCAAATCTGGAGTGAAGAATAAGTAGTAATGACTAACATCTGAAGTAGTTTGTTGCTAATTTCCTCATTTGCATAATGCATCTCTTACAAACTGGATCGTCAGTTTACGGGAGACACCACATGTTCTTACTATGAAATTTTGAGGGAAAAACTGAGCCGAAACATGGCCTACTTGTCTAGCCAGACTGGGTAGCACACTGCTTACTTGGGATACCGCCACGGCCAATCCTAGGAAGAGCACATAAACTCTTTTACTGCAATTACAAACTGTCAGTTGGATGGTACTATTAAGAGGAAAATGTGGAGTTATGAAATGGTCATAGACCCTAAGTCTTTTATATCAGCTTTGTACAATTAACTGTTGATAACAGTTACAGCAGATACTAAATGTCAACATTGCTTTGAGGTTCAAGTATTGTCTTTGGCTTCTACTACTTCAGAAATGTCAGGAACCCCAGGCATTGTAGACCTGATTATTAAACCTGACAAACAGGCTCGATACAAAGTGGACGCTGACTTATTTCAGGGATTATATACCCCGTCCCCACCCTTCTGTTTTTACCAGCCTTCTCTCAGAGTGAGTGAGAATAAATGCTCTTATTTATGCTTGAAACCATCTCCAATCTGGTCACCGCTTGTCTTCTGTAGTCATGACCCCATCCTCTGGTCTTCTGATGTTCACTGCATCAGGGGCCATCGTAGCCAATGCTCATTGGTCCTGCAGTGTTTGAGAGTGTGACAAAGGAAATATCAGGCAGAAGATAATTGCAGTCTCATTAGCCTCACATAGGATGTGTTTATTTACTTTCCCTCTCCTTCTGAAAACCATGGCAACTCTGCATCTGCTTCTCCATCCCGAAGCCCCCGTCTGACTCTTGCAGCCATCTACCTTTGCAGTCTTTCATCTTTTCCTGTGTCCCTTTTTCGTGAGGATCTGTAGGTTTTATCTCTTCAAGAACATCTCGTTCTCTGTCTCCGACATTTAAATAGTCTTACGTGCCCATTATCATCTCTGTATCTATGTAGCTACCATCTATCCATCCAGCTACCCCGCAACCAATCCGATATAATATAAAATAATAAAATATAAATATATTAACTATTAGCACCATATATGTCAGTATCAAATGAATTTGGATTTTTCTTACCCTCCATGTTTTAAGGTCTTTGGTATAAAAACCCTGACTACAGAAGCCTGTTAGGAATAACCTTTAATGACCATTGTTATCATAAACACACACTATTTTCACTTTATTGAGGAGACTGAGTTCTTAGTGAGTACAGATACTATATATTAACTTTCAAATCCCAAACTGCTGACTACTTTATAGCATGTCACTCTTCCTATGGAATTAAAAGACTGTTTGATAATGCCTTGGCTTGATCTCCAACAGTGAGAAATTGGTGTGTGGAGGGAATGAGAATTAGAGCTACTCTTTTGAAATGTAAATGCACATTTCCGCCCTCAAAAATATTGACTTCAAAAGACAGAACCGAATCATATCTCATGTTCAGAGTGTTGTGTTTATTTTGTCTACTGATACTCTTGATGTGTCTCCACTGATAGGCATGGCAAGAGTCTTGGCTAGAGCAGGTATCTCACAGAACACAGAAAAGGCAAGGCGTCTTGGCTTTAGCTGGTCTGAATTTTCATCCTCTAAGGCCAAGTCATGCCCATAGCAAAGGGCACCCAGAACGTAAATGCTAATGCAGTCATGGATTATTCAGTGACCTGCATAATAGTGCCATCTTTGATTTACAAATGGCAGAGTGGAATTCAGTTAAGGAATTTAATCTTTCCATTGGTTTGACAGCAATCACTTACTTTCTGCAGTTGCTTCAGTAGAAACGTAACACAACACACCTTCTCTATGGGACTTTAGGAAACCAGAGGGGTACTTAAAGGCAAGTCTTGAAGTGAGACGGCTCAGTGGGCAAAGGTCCCTGACCACCTCAGCCCAAACACTGATACTTTGATCAACTGAGTTTAATCCCCAAAAATCCATGCGGCAGAAGAAGAGAGCCGAGTCTTGCAAGTTGTCCTCTTAACTTCCACGTGGGCATCAGGGCATGCGCGCCCAAACGTGTTGTTTTTGACAGGGTCTCCTTATGTATCCCTGGCTGGTCAGGAACTTAGGGATCTACCTAGCTCTGCTGCCTAAGTGCTGAGAATAAAAATATGGGCCACCACACATGACTATGGCCTTGACCCAGCTAACGAAAGTGTCTACGAGGCTGCTATGTTTCTACTTAGCTAGCTCTTCTTTATCGATTCCTTTTCTTTTACGTTTTCGAGCCGAGCTATTTGTTACTCGGGAAGGCCGATCATTTAAATGGCTCTCATGGAGAAGGAGCAGAAACTGACAACTCTGGCAGAGGCACAGAAGACACAGACTTGTATTTCATAGAGTTAAACAAGTCCTTCAAATATTATAGCTTATTTTATCTAATAACGTATCCAACTGCGCATTATTAAAATACTACCCATTGTGCACCCATCATGACAGATGCAAAAGGCAAAAGGATGCTTCTGAAATAATGTTGAAAGAACAGCATGTCAAACAGCTCTGATGTATCCTCGTCCCTGTTCTGAGCTCCTGGGAAGACCACAGTTCAGGACTAATCTCCTTCAGAAACCTGACAATCAAGGGAAGGTTTATTCGTCTCCACAGGATTATAAACGCTATGATGACTATTCTTTGGGTTTAGAAGCACAAATCCTTGGCCTGGCAGGCAGCAGTTCCAAGTTGTAGGCTAAGTCCTACAGTTAATTAGTCTAGTGACCACGGGAGCCACCTAAACTCATTGACTCTTGTGTGTGTGAGTGATCTAGTAATAGACGTTTTACATTAATCTCTTAATTTTACACATTCTCCAATCATTGAGAATTGATACTGAGATATCAGGTATCAAGATAAAGAAAAAAAATGTGCATGCATATAAAAGTGAAATCAAAGCATGACAGAGCCAGTGTATTGAGAGCCAATGCAAAACATAATATTTCATTCACCTACAGCACAGCAAAACCACTTATGTATAACATGTAACTTTTATGTAAATGCTAAACCACTTATGTATAACATGTAACTTTTGTGTAAATGCTAGACTGGTAGTGTGGGTTACTAAGATGCCATGTGACTGTCTAGTTAATTAACTGCCAACATACTGGAGCTTTTCCGTGTCTGTCTTTTTAACATGATAAGATGTGGCTAATGAGAGTTTTCTTAAGATAAATTCTTTCTCTCAGAGCTGAATTAGAAGCAGGCACAAATGCATACTTCACTAATGCCCATTCAAGCACAATATTAATAACTTTAGGAACATTAGCTCCCTCTATTCCAATATTAGTGTTTTATAACTATGAAAAATGCTGTCCTAGGAGGTCAGTTTTTATGGTATATATGGTATACAAAATATGTATATGTATATACACATTTTGTATGTATGGTATATACATAATGTTCCAAGTTCTAGTATCTTTGCATTCATTATTTTGTAGTTCCTCCCTTAAATAATCTCATGTCTGTCTTTAAGAAGTAAAAGGAGAAAAACTCTATTGAATTGTTTTTATAAAGTCAGCAAAAGTTTAAAATTGCATATTTTCATATCATAACCATATTTGACATTCTACATTATAATGCAGTCTCCGGTGCATAGAGAAGAATGTATATGTTTGTATTTTGAGTTTCTGTATATTAGGATGCTGTTAAATTTATCTTCATGAGTAGCTAGCTTCACATTAACAAGGTATCTATAATGTATAGGAACATTGTAATGTATATCACAGTATTTAAAATTTTGCTAGAGATACATTATATAGTAATAAGACTGAATCACATTACTCTGAATCAAGATAAAAAATATGAGCTGAGTATCCTGAGTCAACCTAATGTTAGCATAGAAAATGTAACTATCAGAGGCTTCTATTATTTAAAAAGGTGATATTTTTTTCCTGTACTACAAGTTGGCCTGATACACAAACTACACAAAGACTCAACAAAGAGAATTTCAGACCTATTTCCCTTATGAACTTTTAGGTAAAAATACTCAATAAAATTCACATAAACCAAATTCAAGAACACATCAAAAACATCATCTACCATGATCAAGTAGGCTGCATCCCAGAGATACAGTGATAGTTCAACTTGCGAAAACCCATCAATGTAATCACCACATTAAAAAAAAAAAAAGAAACCTGAAAGAAAAAACCATGATAATCTCATTAGATGCTGAAAAAGCTTTTGACAAAATTCAATACTCCTTCATGATGAAAGTCTTGGAAAGATCAGGAATACAAGGCACATACCTAAACATAATAAAGACAATGTGCAGCAAACCTATAGCCAACATCAAAATAAATGGAGAGAAACTTAAAGCAATTCCACTAAAATCAGGGGCAAGACAAGGCTGTCCACTCTCTTCTTGTCTATTCAATATAGTACTTGAAGTTCTAGCTAGATCAATAAAGCCACTAAATGAGATCAAGGCGAGACAGACTGGAAAGGAAGAAGTCAAAGTATCACTATTCACAGATGATATGAGAGTATATGTAACTGACCCCAAAACTTCTACCAGAGAACTTCTACAGTTGATAAACACCTTCAACAAGTTGGCTGGATACAAAATTAACTAAAAAGAAAATCGGTAGTCCTCCTTTATACAAATGATAACCAGGCCCCCCAAAAAATTAGGGAATCAACATCCTTCACAATATCCACAAATAATATAAAATATCTTGGTGTAGCTAACCAAGTGAAGAAAGAAATTGAAGAAGATATCAGAAGATGAAAAGATCTCCCATGCTTAGGGATGGGTTGGATTAACATAGTGAAAATGGCCATCTTACCATAAGTAATCTACAGATTCATTGCAATTCTCATCAAAATTCCAACACAATTCTTTACAGACCTTGAAAGAAAAATATTCAACTTCATATGGAAAAACAACAACAAAAAAACCTATGATAGCTAAAGCAATCCTGTACAATAAAATAACTTTTGGAGGTATCACCATCCCTGATTTCAAGTTATACTACAGAGCGGTAGATATTAAAACTTCATGGCAGTTGGCTTAACAACAACAACAACAACAACAACAACAACAAAAACCAGACAGGTTGATTGATTCAATCAAATCAAAGACCAAGAAGTAGAAATTATATGGAAAACTTATAATGTGCATATCATTCATATACTTAAATAACTTTAATATGCCTCATGGTATGAATGAAGTGTCTGAAGAGATTGTGGCTTTTTGGTAGCAATTATCGAGCAGAAAAGCTCTCAACCCAATGCTGTTGCTATAGCTTATTGAGTGTGTTCTAGACTATACTGAGTGAAGTGTTCTGAATGATGAAATAGCCTTCATCCGCCATGCTAGTAGACCCTCCATTTCTAAAGAAATTTCTACATTAGTTTGTCAAGTGAATCTTCTCTAGTTGTCCAGACTAAATACTGTTTGATTATTTCTACTTCATCACATCCCTTATTTCTCTGTGAATTTCTCATTAATGCATTTGATCCATCCAGTCTCTCCTACTTTCTTGCCTAGGAAACACACTACGAATGCTTCAAAGTTGAACTCTGTTTTCTCCTACAAACCTACTTTCCCCAAGTTTGCCTCTGAAGCTGAAAATTTTCCCTCCAGTTTGGGCCTGGGAAGAAAAGCCTTGTGTTGTTGTCTCTTCATCATCAGATCCTCCTGAGCTCATCAACTCCATCCCTATTGAAGGCCTCTGTTTACTGTTTTATCCACATCACTATGACGGCATTTTAGCTGCCCTCTTGTGTTCTCCAGGCTTCTTGCATCGTCTGAGGATGCTAAATGAACAACAGTCTCTTCAAGTAGGAAAGAGGCCATATTTGCCTTAGTACATCTTTAGTCAAGATGATAAAGAGATAGAACTTATAGAGAAAGTCAAGGTTAAAAGGAATAGGTTATGTTCATGGAAGCTAAGTCTCAGGAAGTGAAAGGTTTGTGAGCTCAGATCTCAGAAAAGACTGGATGGTGGTAGTCTGGTTTCTGTCAGAAAGTTTCAGAATAATAAACTGTTGAATGTCATTCCAAAGGCTGAAAGGTTCCTGAGTCGGAAAGCTGCATTTTAGTTGAATCCAAGGAAAACAACAACAACAACAACAACAACAACAACAAAAACAACAGAAGCAGCCACACAATTCAAAAGTTTGAGACATATATCTTAATCTATCTTCAAATAAGTTCTTCAAGTTATTGGACTTAGCCCCACTCACATGACAGAGAAGTGCAGTTTCACTCAGTCCAGCAATTTAAATATTCATCCAGTGAGAAACCCCGCTGCAGGAATGGAGAATGATGCTTGACTGAGTATCCTGGCACTCAGTGGACAATCACACTGAGATACAATTCACCATAATCACCCAAGATGTCTCTAAACTCCAAGACTATGCCCGCTGGTCTCAGTCCTGTCAGTAGCTCTGTCTGCTTCGAACTCCCTGCTTCTCATTCTTATGTCTAGATTCCTTGCTTGCTTTGCCCTTTCTTGAGTGATGTTCCCTCAACTGGTGGCCTGGCTCATCTCACCTAGAAGACCCTGTGCCCTCTTTCCTCAACAGGGTTTTTTTTTTATATATATAAAAAGAATAGTTTGAAATTTCTTTTAAGAATTTCCTACATACCTACCATAGTCATACCATATCTAACCTTCTTCCCCTCCAACCCCTCCTGTTTCTGTCCACACTCCCTTTCTTAGTCAGGGTTTCTATTCCTACACAAACATCATGACCATGAAGCAAGTTGGGGAGGAAAGGGTTTATTCAGCTTACACTTCCACATTGCTGTTGATCACCAGAGGAAGTCAGAACTGGAACTCAAACAAGTAGGAAGCAGGAGCTGACACAGAGGCCATGGAGGGATGTTCCTTACTGGCTTGCTTCACCTGGCTTGCTCAGCCTGCTCTCTTATGAACCCAAGGCTTCCAGCCCAGGGATAGCACCACCCACAAGGGGCCGTACCCCACTGATCACTAATTGAGAAAATGCCCCACAGCTGGACCTCATAGAGGCACTTCTCCAACTGAAGCTCCCTTCTCTGTGATAACTCCAGCCTGTGTCAAGTTGACACATAAAACCAGCCAGTACACTCCCATCTCAAATTTCTGACTTTCTTTTTTTAACTATTATCACTACATGCACAGATGCATGCATATGTGTGTTTGTGTGTGTGTGTGTGTGTGTGTGTGTGTGTGTGTGTGTGTGAACAACCTTCTGAGCCCATTTAATATTGTTCTTATGGACATGTGTTTAAAACACACTCCTTGGAATTGAATAGTCCATTGGGTACTTGTCCTTGGAGAAAACTGATCGTCGTCCCTTTCCTCTCTGCAGTAAATACTTGCTTGTAGCTCTTTAGCTATGGATGTGACCCTATGAGGTTTCCCCTGTCCACCTGGGCAGGCTTTCTGATGGTGTCATTAATACAGTTCTTGCTTAGAAGGACGTGTTACCAACAGAATTTCCTTGACACCCTCTCTAGACCGGTGTCCCTACCCCAGTCACTGCTGCTTTCCTTTAATATGACTTTTTTTGGTAGTACATTCCGTTGTATGGAATGACTTATTTTTATTTTTAGAGTTTAGTTTTTTTTTAATTTCAAGCAAATATATGCTTATATTTAACATATCCATCCCTTGTACTTCCTTCTCATCTCTCATCAGTCCCTTTCTTTATCCTACATTTCCCTCTACTTTCATGTTATATATAAATACATGAATGTATAGATACATATATATATAGGAATATATATAGGAATATATATGCATAGATATTCTTATAACTACAAATTAGAAGAAAAGAATGGTATTTATCTTTCTGACACTAGCTTAATTAGCTCGATTGTTTCTTGTTTTCCTGAAAAGGATGTAAATTCCTCCTTCTTTATGTCAAAAGAAGTCTTATTGTGCATACAAACCGCACTGTTTTGTTTTATTCAGTTCTTTGTTGCTGGACATGAGCAATGGCTTCATAACTTAGTTATCATGACTTGCACTGTAATAAACTTTGATATTAAATGAGGTGTCTCTGTGGTATGTTAACTTTGAGTTCTTCAGGTATATATATCAAGGAATGGTATAGCTGGGTCATAAGGTAGATTTAATTTTCATTATTTTGAGAAACCTCAATTTCTATGTTGTTTTCCCTACTTTACCTTTCTACCAGTGGTATGTAAGGCGTCCATTTTGTCTATACCCAGCTGGCATGTGCTGTCATTGGCTCTTCTGGATGAGGACCAGCATTCACAATGGGAATTCAGAAAGACCATACAGAGAAATGAGCAACACTGACATAATTCATTTTTCTCCTGAATATAAGGTCCTGTGCAGTCATGAGTTTGCCTTCATTCTTCAAGATTTTGGTGCTCCACCTCTTCTCTAGACAGAAATTCCATTGCATGAATACATTTATAAATATAAGCAGGATGCAGATGTATCCCGACAGTATGACAGATGGATTTCTGAGACCCCATCTGCCAGGTTTCTGTGCCCTCTCCCGTAAGGGGAAGAGGTAGCTAGAGCAGAGAGAATAAGAAGGTGGTCATTATTATAGTGTCTTCATTATGAAGTGGGTCTTGGAGGCAAGCGTGAGTTGTGCACGAGTGGTAGACAGGGCTGACAGTCTGGCTACACTGAGTCTGAATATTTATGGGGGATATATTTGAGAGGAAAGCTGGAGAGATGCAATCCTAGATTGTGCCTATAAAATTTTCATGTACTCGCAGGGTAAACAGATAATTTATATAACCCCAAGGGGAAAGGATTAGAGACAGTTTAATGGTTGTGATTGTCTTCTGTACAGTAAACACTATGGTGGCGTAGGTACTCATAAAAGGGCGAGGGCTGCCTGTACATAGGAACACAGAGATATCGCTCAGGAAACACAGGCACCTGGGTCAGACACCTGTCAAAACAAGAGCCATTGGGGAGACTGTGGTGTATTTTAATGCCCCCATTGCTTTGGCTGACTGTAGAACTGGCCATCTGTTTGTTGTATTTTTGAGTGAGCTTGGCCCTTTGAAGTGCTATCAATCCACCAGGACACTAGAGAGACCCCCAAACCAGGCTTCTGTGTGCAGATGAGCTCCGCTATTCCAACGTTCTGTGCAACACCCAGGCAAGAAACAAAGTGGCTTTCTTCTTTGCTTGTTAGAGTCCCGGAGGTGAGGAATCTGAATTTTTGTGATGTAGTTTCCCAGGCTATCTCTGCCATCCCTCCAGATTCTAAGAGAACATGGATCCTCGATGGTTTCCTTCCTCCCCAGCTGTGCTCCCCGAGTCTCTCAGCATTGCTCAGTATCCCCTTGTTTTCTACTCTTGAATGCAACATCATGTTTTCCTTGAAGATTTCAGCAACTGGGCAGAATAATGGCTTATCCTTCACACCATAAACTATGGCTACAATATTGAGTGAAGCCTGATAAAAGCTTTTTTTTTTTTTTTTAAAGCACCACTCTGTATGAGATCTAAATAAAAGTCAATCCAGTTTTTGTAGCATTTGAAACATGGCTTTTGACCACATTATTTTTGATGCATTGCTTGTGATCTTGAAATGTGTTATCAGTCTGGAAGCTTCTTTGCATGTCTTGGCTCATGGTGTTAATTTTCTGCTGTAATTACATGTATGAGCAAACACTTAACTCCTTTAATATATGAGACTGGAAAGAGACAAGGATTAAAACCTAAGTACTTAAATATTCGTACCTAGGACTCATCTGGATCATGCTGCATTTCAAAATTTTGACCTAGAGGAGAATAGAAATGGTATGAATTAGTCATCTATTCCTTCAATAAGCATTTATTTGGTCATGGGTCATTTGATCCTATTAGGGGTTACATGGTTCTTTGACAAGTAAGAAAATAGAGAAACTGAGATCTGCCCTGTGCTGTCTAGTAGTATAATACAGTGCAAGTAATTCTTGAATTAATAGATTAATAGTATTTTGCTGGATTTCTCATACTAATACTATTTTATTTTGATATTATAATTTAAAAAAATTAATGACATTTCTCCCTTCCCATTCCCCTATCAAAACTCTCTCATATACCTCTCTCTACTCTCCTTCAAATTCATCAGTTTTTTTTTTTTTTGCTAGTTGTCCTGGCTTTGTGTACATGTATATACATATATATTCCTAAATGTAACCTGTTAAATCTCTATAATGGTACCTGTATATGTTTTCAGGGCTGACCATTTGGCATTGGACAACCAACTGGTGTGTTCTTCCCTGGGGAACGACACATCTCAGATTCCCAGCTTTCTTCAGTCACCTATAGTTCTTTCTGTAGGGTTAAGATCTCATATTAATTTTAAGAAACTTGCATCTCAAGCACCAGTCATTCTCAGCTCTAGCTGTTCCGTGCTTCCAAACTCCTGGAAATCCTTCAATGAATACCGTGCTTATGATGATAGGTACAAATTAAAAAAATCAAATTTTCAATTTGACCTTTTCTTTTCTTATTAATTATTTATTTACTTTACATCCTGATGGCAGCTTCTTCTCCGCCCCCCCCCCTCCTCTCTTAGTCCTTCCTTCTCCCTTCCCCTCCTCCCTATCCACCCCTAGTTCCCTTTTACTCAGAAAAGGGGAAGCCTCCTATGGATATCAACCAGGCTTGGCATATCAAGCTGCAGTAATACCTGATGCATCTTCTCCTATACAGGCTAGACAAGGCAGCCCTGTTAGCGAAAGGGATCTAAGTGCAGAGTCAGCCCCTGCTCCCACTTTAGGAGTTCCACAAAAAGACTCAGCCGCATAACTGTTACGTATGTGCGCACAACCATGCATGTTCTCTGGCTGGCAGTCTCTGTGAGCCCCTATGGGCCCGGATTAGTGATTCTGTAGGATTTTTTTTTTGTGGTGTCCTTGACCCCTCTGGTTCTTTCGCCCTCTGCCAAAGGATTCCCCCAAGCTCCTTTTAATGTTTGGCTGTGGGTCTGTGCATCTGTTTCCATCAGTTGCTGGGTGAATCTCTCTGATGACAGCTATGCTATGCTCCTGTTTGTACATAAAGCACAATATCATTAATAGTTTCAGGGTGGGCTCCCTCTCAGTGCCTGGGTCTCAATCTTGGCCAGTCATCCATTGGCCCCTCCCTCAAATCCACTCCATTTTTACCTCTGCACATCTCATAGGAAGAACAAATTGTGGCTCTAAGGCTTTGCAGCTGGGTTGGTGTACCAATCCCTTCATTAAGAAGCCTTGCCTGGTTACAGAGGATGGCTGGTTTGGGCTCCACATCCCCATGGCTACACGTCTTAGCCAGGGCCACGTTCATAGACTCCTGCAAGTTTCCGTTATCCTCGATCTAGATTTCTAGCTCATCCCAGAGATGTCCCCTCCACAATCCAGTTGTCTCTCCCATCTTCTCCCTACCCCGTCCCTGCTCTTTCCATTCCCACCCTTTCTCCACACAGACTCTCCTCTCTCTATCCATCCTTGACGTCTAATCTATTTCCCCTTCTCGGTGAGAATTAAGTTTCCCCACCTGGGTCCTCCTTGTTGCTTAGCTCCTTCGAGTCTGTGGTTTGTAGCACGATGAGTCTGTTCTTTGTGACTGATGTCCACTTACAAGTGAGTGCATGCCGTGTTTGTCTTTCTGAAAGCCTGTTGCCTCACTCAGCATGATCTTTCCTAGTCCCATCCATTTGCCTGAAAAGTTCACAATGTCATTGTTTTTAATGTCTGAGTGATAGTCCACGGTGTAAAAACTCAAGGGACAGCTCACGGTGGGGAGAATGTGGAGCAAGGGAAACGCCCCTCCATTTCTGGTGGGGGTGCAAACTTGTACAACCACATTGGAAACCAAGTTGGTTGTGTGTCAGAAAATTGAGGAATATATCTCCCTGGAGACCCAGCTATACCACTCCTGGGCATATTCCCAAAAGAAGCTCCACCATACACCATACCAAAGGACTCTTGCGCGTCTATGTTTACAGCGTCTTATTCGTAACTGCCAGAAACTGAAAACCCAGATATCCCTCAGCTGAAGAAAGGATAAATAAAATGTACATTTACACAACGGAGAACTAATTTGATATTTTAGGAGAGGAGATCTTACACTATAGGGTAGAACTCACTGTAACCTAGACTCATCTCAAACTCGGCAGACATCCAGTATCAGCCTCCATGTTAGAAATTTTTTGCATGAGCCAGTGTATCCTGCTTAGATTTTAATCTAGTTGCTCTCAGTTAAGACCAAGTAAGCTATGTTGTCCTTTATCACACCTACCCCTAAGTTGTAATAAGTGATTTCAATTGAAAAGCAACTAGTTAGCTCTTTGAAATTTGTTATTTTTCCAAGTAGTGCCTATTTTCAGAAACTTACAACCCTGTGATACATTCCTATAAGGATGGCAATAAATTCTTACAGTGCTGTTGAAATTTTAACCGTGCTACAGAACATCGGCACGGCAATGCCTACCATTTATTCGGCATCCGTAATGGGCCAGGCGTTGTGAAAATGTAACCAGGTGTTTTTCATCTTTATAGTGATCCCACAAATCAGGTGACATTTTTTTTTTCCCCAGCCTTTCAGTGGAAACAATTAAATAAATGGCTTGGCTTTCCCAGATAGGAAATATTTAGGATCATGAGTCTTAGCCAAACCTGTCTGAATTTAAGGCTTCCTTCTGGACCACACTGCTATAACTGCCTCAAGATGCATCTTTTCAGAACCTTCGACTTGCTTCACTGGGCAAGGGTGTGGGCACACGTATAACATCATCCCTTCTCGCCCACACATTCTCTACTGTATTTGCATACCACATTTGTTTATGGGATGCCCTTACCAGTCCTTTTAATTTATTTTCCCTAACCATCCTTTAAAAGAAGATTTAATAGAAACCTCCTAAACAACCCTTCTTGTATCTTCTTGTTGGAAGTATCATTTCCATTTCTCATACCTCTCTCAGGTATACACGTTATTGTTTGCCTCATAGATACCTGAACGTTTGATTCATGCTCCCAGTTGTTTTTTTTAACAGCCTCAAGATCACAGGGACGAGTGGTTCATTTTTTTTTTTCTTTTTCTGCTTAATACCACACCAAGTACCTAGTCCATAGCAGATGCTGGAAAAAAAGAAGGAAAAAAAAAAACCCACATTTGCTAAACAAATTCTCAGCAGACGAACAAAGAAAGAAGCAATTTGTTTGCAGTCCCTTAACAAATCTGAACTTAGGACAGCCGTAGGATGTCACTGTACCTAACAGATGAAATATAACTTCCTAAGACGCCTTTGTTTCTGAAATCTTTCTGCTTTGTGTGAAGTGATTTGATTTTCAAATATGTCAGGTTTTTCTTTTCTTTCTTTTTATTTTTTTAATAAATGCTTTGATTTTTTTTTTTTTTGACACGAGCCAAGGAAGTAACTGACCAATAGATAAGAAATAAGGGCGCTTCTCTGCTCCTGGCCATTAACTTTAGTAACTTGGATGAGAGCAAAGCGTATGTGTGGGATGCTTTGGGATGACAGTGTTGCCACGGACGGTTTAACTGCAGCCATCTTTCATTTAGCTTCTCCCTTCCCCCCCCACATGTATGCATAACTTCACCTTCAATCTGTCTAAGACTCATTTAACCTACCCACAGCTTGTCCTCATTAACGGAACACTAATACAGGAGCATCCTTAGCAGAGATCCTGGGCTTCCCTTGCTGGCTAAACAATTCAAAAATGGCCAGATAGCCTTCATGAGCACGGATGGCAAATGTAAACAGAGAGGACACGTTGAAAACGGAAGGTTTGTTTATATGCCCCCAATGAGGGCTTCTTCTTCCTTAAGGTTTCCTTAGGAGTTCAGGTGATTCCCCTTGTGAATGACTCCTTCCCCTTTGCTTAGACATCCCCACTCTTTATGTATTTGTTGTATTAGAGATCACTTGGGCCAGAAAGCTGTCCCTGGCCACTGGTTGACACCTGGATTGTAGGTCCATCTGGCTTGTGGATCTGTATTGGTTTGTATTAAAATAATTGTTGTTCTAGAAAATTTTTGTTTTAAGAAAGAGAACTTCAGACCAATTTCCCTTATGAATATCAATGCAAAAATACTCAAAAAAATTCTCTCTTGCCGGACAGTGATGGCACACACCCTTTAATCCCAGCACCTGGGAGGCAGAGGCAGGTGGATTTCTCAGTTGGAGGCAAGCCTGGTCTACAGAGTGAGTTCCAGGACAGCCAAGACTACACAGAGAAACCCTGTATCAAAACAAACAAACAAACAAACAAACGAACAAAAAATTCTCTTAAACCGAGTCCAAGAACACATCAAAATGATCATCCATCATGATCAAGTAGGTTTCATCTCAGGGATGCAGGGATAGTTCAATATACGGAAATCCACCAATGTAATTCACTATATAAACAAACTCAAAGGGAAAAAAAAAAACATATGATCGTTTCGTTAGATGCTGAGAAAGCATTTGACAAAATCCAACAACACCCCTTCATGATAAAAGTCTTGGAAAGATCAAGAATTCAAGGTCTATACCTAAACATAGTAAAAACAATATACAGCAAATCAGTAGCCAACATCAAACTAAATGGAGAGAAACCTGAAGCCACCTCGCTAAAATCAGGGACTAGACAAAGCTGCCCACTCTCCCTACCTATTTAATATTTTACTTGAAGTCTAGTCAGAGCAATTAGACAATAAAAGGAGATCAAAGGGATATGGTGTTATTAAAGTTACAAATTTTTAAATTGATCATTTGCTTGGGTTTTCAGAGCATGTACACAAGTTGAGCAAAAGTGTGTTCTAATCCAATCAGGGAGGGTTTTTTGATACTAGCAATCTATTCCATTAAGCCCATTTATTTTACATTCTTTATAAATGAAAAACTTTTTGTTTAGGTGAATATTTTACATCAAAGGTCAGATATTTAATATTTTAGGCCATATGATCCATATATTTCCTCCTGTAAGTATTCCATATTATGCTAACTGCCAAAGACAGCAGATATATGAGTGATCATGGCTAGGTTGTAATAAAACTTTATTTATAGCACTGAACTTTGAATAGTATGTAATGTTTATATGTACCATGAAATATTACTTTAATATTTTTAACAATTAATATTTTTATTTTTTTGATTTTATACACACACACATACACACACACACACACACACACACACACACACGTACATGTATTGTGATGATTTGTACCCATTGGAAGTTAGTTAGGGTTCTTTGCAGCAACATGAACTCATGGGTAGTGGGCTATTTATTGGAGATTAGGCAATTTACCTGTGGCTATACCACTGACGATGACTCTTCCTCCACTGACAACCATTACCTGCTGAGAGTTGCTCAGGAGGAGGTGGGGCCTCATACAACTCCATTATCTATGATAGAACTTTGAAAGGCCTAGCCTTATGCAAATATCACTAAGTGCTATATGATCATGGGGGTAAACACAATTATGATATATTGTATAATGTATAAAATTCTCAACAGGAAGAAAATATAATAATAATAATAAATAATAACAATAATTAGTTCATTGACTTTTGACACATCAGAAGTAGTAGGCCCCATTTCACCCATGGGCCATCATTGGCTGAACATTCTGTAAAGGTGATGAATACTCAAAAGAAGTTTTAAATTTCTTTATGAGTGTGATAGATCTATAAAATGTTACAAGGGTTAATGAGATGAGATAGAAAAATATCATGGCTAATTCAATGTCTCTAAATCCAGCAATGAATGCAAAGTAAATAAGAGTATAAAAAACAAATCACCCATAGTGGAATCTTTTTAATAAAAAATGTGTGCAACTTTTAAACTACCAACTGTCCTTTTATTTTACAATGCAATTATAAGAGTCAGTAAATTCAAATGATTGATTTTGTTATTGATTATCTATATTATCAAGTACACTGTAGTGCATTCTAAAAGAAAAAACCTGATAGCTTAAAAAACAACAATCTTCATGTATCTTTATAGTATTTTAAAGGATGTAATAACTAAAATATTGCTCTTATTTTTGTAGAGAATATTTATCTTTCTGGGAATGACTGACTGTAACCATTACTTAGCAGAGGATCTGTCTTTGATATTTAAATTTGATTCTTGCTTATTTCCAATTCAAAGGTACTGTTTTCTTTTATATATATGTTTCTCCACACTGTAGAAGTCTAGGCTTAACTTAAGAAAATACTTGTATAATCAGAATTGACACCATATTGAGCACTAAAGGGGAGTGGGAGAAAGAATCTCCAATCACGATTTCTTTTTCCAAGTTGACATCCATGTTAGTGGATCTCAGTAATGATTTATGACAGAATTTAAAAACAGAAGATATTGCAAAATATGTAACTAAAGCGTTTTCTGATTTTACATAGCCATTTACTTCTTGTCATGGATAGTAAATAAGCAAGCCAATCTAAAGTAGGCAAAGTATGGTTATAGTAAAGCACCTGACTTCCATCTTGACGTTAGTCACAATGTCAAGGGATACTTCAGCCTGTGCTCTGGTCTATAGAACCTTTCATCAGTCTCTGAGCCATTAAACTCACCACCTGACTCATATCTCTGTTGCTCAGTTGTCCAAAAATGGAGTGAATATCAGAAACACAGTGCTTGTATCTGTTGTACATATGTCAAATTGAGCTATGAGTTCAAAGAAAGTTAAAGCCTTGAGAAAGGACCTGGAAGAATGTAGACTTTTCCGACCAGATTAAATTGAATACTTCCTTAGAACCGTTGATGCGCAGGAAAGATTGTGGGTATAGTGAAGTAATATCCTAGCTTTATGGAGGGTAGAGTTCAGTTAGAGTTGAAGAGGAGTTTGAAGAGGACCTTCCAAGCCAGGAATGGAAGCCATTTTGGTGAAGGTCAATGGGATGCTAACACCTTTCATAGAGTATTAAAAGCTAGTCCGAGTTTCTGCGTGATGGGCTATGATATAAAGAAAGTTCAGATATTTAATCCCTAAAACGATCCTAAAATGCTTTATTTGACTGATTGGTTATTGCCCATGTGACAACAGATTTTTTTTTTAAAGGAAATTCCTAGGTATTTCTGGAGGAAGAAAAGGAATGAGAAGTGTACAGTTCAGATGGTTAGTCAACTAAAACTTGGCTGGGAAGAAAGATTTATTTTTAGTCCCAAGTCCTAACAATGAGACAAGCTTGATAAGTTTTCAATTTCCAGTTTTAATTAAGCCACTTTCTCATAGTTCACGTATTCCACCCAGATCAATAGGAAGCGCAAAAAATGATAGCTTTATTTTTGAACAAGTGTAATCACAATGCCATAGTGCTATGCGATCAGTGGGAAAATACTCTCACACAATTTGATACGTGTAGGCGTCCTCCGCAATCCGAGGTCATGTTGTGATACATGTTAGTTAATAAAGCATGTTCTGTGATGACTAATGTGTGCAGAGTAACAAGACCTTGGCCTAATAATACATTTAAATACATGGATATTTTTAAAGGAAAGCCAATACCAACTTTTATATTTGGATGAAAAATGGCAACAGTTATGTTTATGTTATGCCTGTCACTAATTATCTTCACAATGTTACCTTCTGGTTTCATAGGCAGGCACATAATGGATTTGAAAGTCAAAAATAAAGATTCACTCAGGTATAGATGACCTTACTCAAGTTTCAGATTCAAAATGCATTCATTGTAAAGTAACAAAAAGATTGAAAATGGCTGTAAGTAACCATAAAGGTTTTATTTGCATCATTCTTTCTAATGTACCCTAGCATGGCTTTCCTGCATCCCTGTGAATTACATTGGATGTCAGTCATAGGAACCATATCTGAGGGTGTTTTTGGCAACTTTAGGAATATGGACCACAGGGAAACTTATTTGTGGATTTTGTTAGGTCATTTAATTTGATTTATATTTCTTAGTTGAATTAAAAAAAAATTCATATCTCCAGACTTTCACATCCCAGACTTTTTTCATGGTTGTATAAGGATTTTCCAAAGTTAAAAGTTCAAGCTTTCAAAAGATTTCAAGATCTACATTTAATAAATCTTGCCACTTGCATTCGTAAGGCTGTCATAACAATGTATTTCAAGCTTAGCTGAAAACAATAGACTTCCCCGCCCCCCCCTCTAGGTTTGGAGGACCGAAAAAGTTTGAAATGAAGGTGTTTGCGGGGCCATGTTCCTTCTGACAGCTCAAGAGAAGAACCGTTCTTTGCCTCTGCCTAGCTTCTGGTAGATTCTACAACTTAATATTCCTTGGCTTGTAGCTGTGTCAATCTATTCTCTGACTTGCAGGGTGTGAGATCACCATCTCTGTCTCTCTATATATCTGTGCTTTATCTCTTAGGTTTAATGTCTATTGTTTCCAGTTATGATCTCGTCTAACTTGCTATCTTGACTGGTCGCATCTTCAAAGGTTCTACCTCTGTATGAAGTAACATTCTGACATTTCTAAGTGAATTAGGGCTTGAGGGCTACTCTTCAGCCAACCTTGCAAGGTCTAAAATGTTCTTATCCCCTTGAAGTGGTTCTCACCCTGTGGGCCAAAACCCCGTTGGGGGACCCGTATCAGACATCATGCATGCAGATATTTACATTACAATTCACAGTTATAAAGTAGCAATGAAATAATTTTGTGCTTGGAGCGTCATCACACCGCATTAAAGGGTTGGTCCAGAATTAGGAAAGTTGAGAACCATTGCCTTGAAGTGTACCAACCAGGGAAGGCATATGCATGATATGAGAGCAAAATTTAAAAAAATTATATTAACTAGTCAGTCAATAGGCTGCAAGATTTAGAAATATTGGTTTTAGGATTTGGCATCTTGTTGGTATGATTACTTTTGTTATTGAAAAGTCTTGTGTAACTTGAACATGCAACCAGACTCCCATAAACCTTCACAAAACAATTGTGCTGTTTGGCCTTTTTGGCTCCTGAATGAAGTGTTCATTATAAATGCATCTCTGCTTGGAGGTATTTAAATGTGTAATGCTCAAAATAAATAAAGAAGAACAGATGGCTGGACCTTAAAGATCAAATTAGCTTTGCATCCATCTGGAATTTGGAGATGGCTTCATTATTTCTTTCTAATCCGTGCAGTCCTTTGTAAATTCTCTGGTGGAGGATTCTGTGCACAGTTGTGCCATTTAAATATCTTCAGGTAATAATAAAATATGATTTAGTTGTGAATTAGAATCTGAGAATAATTCTTTGGTGTTCTAATACTACCAGGGTCATTATAGTTACATTTGGTGGTTTTCCAGAATTAATATGGCTGCTATATACTCCTCAAGGACACAGCAAGAAAAACCCACTTCATGTCTGAGGTGTTCCAACATAGCTACCATTCTGATATGTTCAGGCTTCACGTACATCTTTAGTAAGTAATAAATTGCTGTACATTAACTTTAGCAATATTCTCTTTTAATAGCCAGATATGAATTCTGGGTAAGCTGAGAGAGAGTGTATTTTATCTGCAAAAACCTCCTGATGTTTGTTTTAATAGTGGTACTCAGGGGCTATGGGGGACAGATGGGAGGTTGAGGCGCACTGTAGACTGTAAATGAGGTTACGCCTGTGCTCCTGTGGCATGATAGGTGGGAATAAGGAGTGGGTGGGGGAATCTGTCCTTCCTTGTCAGAAGGTTCAGAGGAAAATGGGTCATTCTTCCCTCTTTTTACTAGCACTGTATACTGGACAGGGTTGGCTATATTACTACTATTTTAAATTGAGAGGTACTTATTGGCAGACTTGAAGTTGCCAGGGCATAAAATTAACTCCATGGGCCATTAAATTAAATGTAACTACCTTTAAAAGCACTCCCATCTACCACTTCCATTTTATAATCGCCCCACAGAACAGCCTGCAAGTAGCTTGACGTTAGTATGCGTTCCGTAGCTATAGCATCACACTTGAAGCAGAGTAGTATGTAGAGCAAAGAGGTTTGGTTCGATCGTAACATTGGAGCGCTGAAAGCTTAAAAGATCTCTTGGGGAAAGCATTGATTTGGCCTTTGCAAAGGTCTAGGATGTATAGCATCCCTGCGGCGGATGTGTACACAGTAAAGATCAGAGAGAAAGACAGGAGCCTAGAGAAATAGAGAGAACAGGTTTGCTCTTTTCATCATGAGCATTCGGAAGTAGCCAGACTCTCTGGAGAAAACTTGTGTGAATCCCTTCTGAAGGTGGGTCTGTACGCTGTTGTCTGGGTGCTTATCTCCTGGTACATGAAACCCCCCCCCAAAAAAAAAGAACACACATAAATCATATTCACAGGTTTGCATGCTCCTTGCTGATAAGCACCCAAGGAAAGTGTTAGCTTTGCAACCTGACTTTCAGACACACACACACACACACACACACACACACACGCGTCAACATTACCTGTGTTGGTATCATAGTTTCCCTCATTTTCAGTTTTCAGTTCTGCTCTGTTCTGCACCGGATACAGTCTTTATCTCACATGTGCTTCTGAATCCCACCTTGGATTGCATCCTCCACTGGCAAAATGTTTCCTTTATCTATGCCTCATCTAGAATGCTTGTGTCTCCTCCCCAAGAGGAGATGCTCTCAGCCATCTTTGCTAGTAACAAATTATGTCCTGCTTGAAATCCTTTTATTTTATTTTATATTTGAAACATTACTAATTGAAATTAAATGGTCTCATGGCTTTGTCATCTTCTAATTATATCCCATGTATTCTTTCCCCAACTCAAGATAAAATTCAAAACCAACAAACCAAACACCAATAAAATAAAAACAAAACAAAATGAAACAAGAGGAAAAATACCTACAAAACTAACATACAAAGAAACAAAAACAAACACGGAGTGTACTGGTGTTGGCTAACTACTTCTGGGCCTGCCCCAGAGTGTGGGTGATATACCAAGTGACACCCATTGCGGAGAAAACCAATTTTCCCTTGATAGTGACTTATGGATTGCAAATATCTCCTTGGTCCAGGGTAGGACCCCAGATATTCTTCCCACTCAGTGCTGGGACCTTGTCATGCAGGTCCTATCATGGCATGAACAGAAAGTTGAATGGGTGTGAGGGTGGGAAGGACCTGCAAGGAAAACAAACATGATCAAATATGTATTGAACAAAAGAAGCTTCCAACAAAAGAATTTCCAAAAGGAAACAGACACACATGGAGAGTATGTATGCAGAACCCTTTTAATATGTTCCACATAACCTGGTACCACTTTATGATTGTCTTAGTTTGGATTTCATTGCTGTGAAGAGACACCACAACCTTGGCAACTCTTATAAAGGGAAACACTTAATTGGGGCTGGCTCATAGTCCATTATCATGATGGCGGGGAACATGGCATTGTTCAGGCCGACATGATGCTGGGGTCAGAACCAAAAATTCGTAGGCAGCAAGGAGAGACTGTGTGTCACATTGAGCTTGAGCCTAGGAGCCCCCACAATGACATCAAGGCCACACCTACTCCAACAAGGTCACACCTCCTAAGAATGCTACTCCTTATGGGCCAAATATTCACGCAGTTGAGTTTTGGGAGGCAGAGGCAGGCAGATCTCTGATAAAATTATTCTGGATGACTTGAGAAAAGGGGGTCAAGCCAAGCTATCCCCTGAATCTGTACCTGGGTTCTTAATGTCCTCCTGTGTCACCTCAGAATAGAATAAAGAGAGTTCTCTGTTAGATGACTGAGGTTCTGTTAGGAATGGGCACAGTAAAGGAGCCTGGAAGGTGAAGGTCCAGCATACACAAAGAGTTTTGTTGTTGGCAGCCTGCGCCAACGTTAATAAAAGAAAGGGTTCTTCTGGTAATAGGAGTAAGAAATAGATAGGAAGAGATTGAAAGAGATAAGAAGAGATAGGCTAGCCATACTGTACCTTACCCACGTGGGAAAATAAAAATTAGACAACACGAGCTCTGGTCACTCAGTCATCTTGAATTTAATAATTATCCTTTGTTCTCCCAACAGATATATTACCTGGGCCAAAAACCCTTCCCCCAAAATACGTCAGTGTAACAGTCCAATCAGTGAATTCCTTGTTACTCTGTGGGGGTGGAGCTTCTGAATGTAACTGGAACCAGGTTTCGCTCAACAGGTTGGCAGCTGCAGCCCTGGGGCCCAAGTGGTTGCTGTTTTACCGTCCGGGCTTTGGGGAAGGAGTCCACATTTTGTAGCTAATAAAGAGACCTACAAAATTGGGGTGTGTGGAATAAATAGATCTCATCTTTTAGTTTTGCTGAGAGGTAATTGTTAAAAAATTGCATGCCTTTATGTTGTGCTATGTATGAGCAAGGCCATGTAATATTTTGTCACTCTGTGTCTGACCTCTCACTTAGTGGGATGTCCATTTGCACTATTTATATTTTTGTGTGTGTTTGTTGTTGTTGTTTGTGGGTTTTTTTTTTTGTTGTTGTTCTTAAGGTTTTTTCAAGATAGGGTTTCTCTGTGTAGCCCTCTGGAACTCACTCTGTAGAACAGGCTGGCCTCCAACTCAGAGATCTGCCTGCCTCTGCCTCCCAAGTGCTGAGATTAAAGGCATGTGCCACCACTGTCCAGCCTCATTTTCACTGTTTTAAATGTAGAAATATCATTTTTTAAATTGCTGTGTGTATCTAATTTCTTGGTCTTTGTGTGTTGATAGACATACCTGGGTGTGACTGTGTGCAGGCTAGAGAGAGATATCTGCTGTCTTCTATTGCTTTTGACCTTACTTACTCAAGACAAGGTCTCTCACCAAGCCCAGAGCTTATGGAGTATTTTTGTACTTATTAAGTCAGTGATAAACAAGCTCAAGCAAGCCTTCTTCTGTCTCTAACCTGCACTTCCTCCTACCCTAACCACTGGGATTATAGGTATATAAGCCCATACTCAGCATATTATGTGAATGCTTGTAATCTCAATGCAACTCCCACTGCTTGCACCACCCATGGATAATACCCCATGGGCCATCTGCCTCATCTGCCTAGCCAACCTTCCTACTTTAAAGAAAAAGATCTCTCTCTCTCTCTCTCTCTCTCTTTTGCTTTTTGTGCATGTTTCTTTGTAGTGCCTATGGGAATGAGCAGGAGCATTGGGTGCCCTGGAGCTGGAATCTCATTGTGGTTTTGATTTACATTTCGCTGCTACTGGGTGATGTTGGACACCTTTTTGTATGTCTTTTGGTCATGTTCCTATCTCAGGAGAAATGTCTTTTCAAGTTGTACACAGTCTATAACTTTGCTATTTCTTTCTTTCTCTCTCTCTCTTTTTTATTACATGGAATAATATCACGTACCTTTCCCTCCCAATACAAGCACTATATAGTTTTAGAAGTCCAATGTCTTTCCTAAAATGGGTATTCCCCATTATTTCTCTGAATCTCCTTTTCTAACAAAATATATAGGGTACTAGATTCTGTACATTAATATTTCTACATAAGCACATTGCTTATGACAGTTAGGCTTACACATTTCTATTTCACGGTATACATCACATTTATATATAGTATACATTAGTATATTGATGTGCTAAAAACACTTAGTTGTCAAAACTCTAAATATCCTTACTAACTTGGCAACCTACTTTGTCATTATATCAGTGCACTTTCTGATCATGATAAAATACCATGTAACTCGATTAAAAGAGAGATAAGAAGAGTATTGCTTTGACTTATAGCTCTGGAGGTGCTAGACTGAAAGGCTACATTTGATGAAAGTCTTTTGGCATGGGCCTGAACTAGTTCAGGGCACCACACAGAAAGATGCTTGAGCCACACATGTCTGTGTATCTTTGGATGCCACTTTGCATAGAGCCACCAAGAATTAGTCTGAGTGCCACTTGCATGACCTCATCTAACCCTCCATACCTATCCAGGGCCCTGCATCTAAGCACAATTCAGAATTCAGTGTAATTGAGTGGGTCTCATTTTGCACCTGCTTCATAGCCCACATTGGTGGTTACATCTCAACATAGGAAGCCTCAGGGGGACACACTAAGCCCTATCCACACTCTCCAGCAAGTGCGAACCATAATTTATCAGTTACAAAGGAAGAACTTCATCCTTCAAGAAGTTAGGGCACCAGCAGTGTTAGTTGTCTTTAAACAAATATCGGAAACAAGTGTTTGTGAGGGAATATCAATTCAGTCCCCATTCTGCTTTCAGAGGAAAGAAGGAATTGCATTGTAAATCACCAGCTCCGTACTATAATGAAAAGCAACAGCATGAAAATGTTCCCTCCGACACACATGGCTTGATTCATGAAAGAATTTCTTTGTGCCTCTTAGGGTTCTGACTGACTCCTTTATATAAATCTACCTGAAGAGTCCACAAAGGATTAGCCAATCACCAGGATGAGAGGAAAAAAAAAACATTTAGATGAAACCATGTTCTGAAGATCTAAATAAGAAAAGTTGCATGTGTGTAGAGGCACATGACATAAAGACAATAATTTGCAAACTAGGTTCAAGGTACTCTTGGGATTTCATTTCTACAAGGCTAAGTAGTTTTCTTTGTCATTAATTTTACAAGCCTTCAACAATCAATAGGCTGGGTTGTTACGAAATAAAAGACTGGTGTTAAACCATAGCAAGAAAGAGATACACTATTTTCACTTAGTTATTGGCTAGGAAAAAAACGGGAGAATAGAACCATTCCTTATAATTGAGGCACCTAATGAGCCTTATTTGGAAAAAGCATAAACCAAGAAGGATACCAGTTGGTGTGAAACTTAAGAAAGATGATTAATTCTTCTAAGTAGTGAAACTCAAGAATACACAGTTAATTTTTACTTGGAAGAAATCTAATCTAGTTAGAAGAATTTATGTCTCAATTCAGAGCAATATCACTTGGAAATGCAACTGGAAAGCCACGCAAGCTCAGGATTTTCTAACAAGGGGCAGAGCAAAGCTCCCTGGCTTCACAGATCTGGAGATGTAATTGAAATGTTATTGGTTCTTGAACAAAACAGTCTCATTTGATACAGATTATATATCAAAAGAAACTCCCCAATTCTCTTATCCTCCATCCTTGATTGATGAAAATAGAACATTTCAGGTCCTATTCCTGAATCAGAATACTGGTGATAGAAGGTACTTGTACTGGCTAGTTTTGTGTGTCAACGTGACACAGGCTGGAGTTATCACAGAAGGGAGCTTCAGTTGGGGAAGTGCCTCCATGAGGTCCAGCTGTGGGGCATTTTCTCAATTAGTGATCAAGGGGGTAGGGCCCCTTGTGGGTGGGTTCATCCCTGGGCTGGAGGTCTTGGGCTCTATAAGAGAGCAGGCTGAGCAAGCCAGGAGAAGCAAGCCAGCAAGGAACATCCCTCCATGGCCTCTGCATCAGCTCCTGCTTCCTGACCTGCTTGAGTTCCAGTCCTGACTTCCTCTGGTGATCAGCAGCCATGTGGAAGTAAGCTGAATAAACCCTTTCCTCCCCAACTTGCTTTCATGGTCATGATGTTTGTGCAGGAATTGAAACCCTGACTGAGACAGTACTTCTTTCCACCTAACAGACATTCTAGACGTGACTTAAGAGATAGGAAGAGAGTAAAGAGAAATCACCGGGAGACTAGCAAGCTACTTTTCAAACCTAGGTGGCTAAAAAGAACAATAAGAAGGGGCCATACACTGTTAGTAATCCCCTCCCTAAGTTAGGTGTTCAAAACCACACAACTGACGCCCCACTCTCTCTCATTTGATTTCTGTGGTAGCATGCAATGGAGATGCTCACTCTTCATTGCTAAGAGCTTCTTGTCTCCATAGACTTCTTTTTGTCCTCTTGCCACATCATTTCCTCGTATCCCGAAGAGTCTGCTCTTTCATCCTGGTATAAAATGTCTGCCCCGTGGCTGTGATTCATCCTTTCTCCTCGTACCGATTGATGAAGCGTGGCCTCTACCTGATGGGTAACCTTGTTCATCCATCAGATGTCCTTTAGACATGTCTCACGTTTTCTACGGCGTATTCTTCTCTTGATCCTTTTTTTTTTTTCTCGTGGTATCTCCACAGGTATGCAAACAAACATTCTGATGAGGCTTACCTGAGGCTGTGCTTCATGAAGGAGAAAGTAGCCGATGGAGAGCGGATGGGCTTTAGAGCACAAAGGATCTGATTTTGGGTACGAAGAACTCCTGGCTGGCTGTGTCATGAGTCCTTTGTTGAGCTTTGTTTTCTCATACAACAACACAAGAGTATCCAATTTTGGCTGCTTCCCTTTCCTTCTCCCATAAGCCAGTATATTTCTTGATTTCTCTTACTTGGCAGAGAAATTGGTACCCACATTCTTTTGGTTTTAGACATGTGATTCTGTCTGGGACATTTCCTACATTGTAAACTCCCTTCAGCTCATTTTTGTATGCAGAAGGAATATGTGGTTCCCTACGTGATAAAGTCTTTGCTGAGTATTTGTTCTTGCTCTGGTCACAATATCAACAGCTACTATCACTCAGAACTAATATAGACTTCTCTTCCACCTTGCCTTTCTTGGTCTGATGCAGCACGTCAAATATCAGAGCTCTCAGAGAGTCATACCTGTGCCTCTTCCACCTCATGTTTTCTTCTCTCACATCCAGGGTCTGCTTTTCTTTCTTCCGTAGGCCTCCCAGAGAATCGGCCCACAATATCAATCTGTTAAGTGCCTGATGCTCTTACCATAAAAATTGTACTCAGAATAAAACCAACATGCTGTTCTTCACTTTCATCTACCGATCCGGTCTACTAGCTCTGGTTTTTGAACTGACTACTCACACAGCACTTCAGACATCATCACGTTCATCTTCATCCCTCAGTCTACAAAACCAATTAAGCTCTCTGTACTCACTCCACCGTTCTACAGGCATATTGGGCCAATTTAGGTTTGAATAAATTTTCACCACATTTGCTTTCTCGTGTTTTTTATATTATTCATTGTGATATTCTCTTCTATCTCATTCCCAACACTGCTGTGCTCCATTTGCATTGGGCCTTCCTCGTGAAGCATTTGTTCTTTTCTTCCCGGCTCTGTGTGTTCTACGAGTGCCTTGTATCACTAGCAATGATCTCTCCCAACTTTACTGCCGTTTTCTCACTCATTGTCCCTGAGATACACTCCCCATACCAACACTGATATATTATTCGAATTGTTGAAAAATCAGGTTAAGAAAATAGCATGCAGCCATCCTTAGAATCATATGTTCATTAGAATCTCATAAAAGCTGTTTTCCTCTTCTCTCTCTCAAAGGGAGATAGTCTTTCCTGCCTTTGAGCCTCTAACACCCTTCCTTCATCTCTCCTTTATGGTGATGTAGTTTTATGTTTGATGTTACATTATGTTAAGTGTTACTCTTGAATTAAAAATCAGTTATCTATCCCAGCACTTGAGTGGCAGAGGTGGGCAGATTTCTGTGAGCTGCGAGTTTGAGGCCGTCTCATCTACATAGTGAGTTCTAGGCCAGCCATGGCTACAATAGTGAGTTCAACACTAGCCATGGCTATATAATGACACTATGTCTCAAAAAAATTATTTGTGCTATCACAACTGTTTGTCTCATTGGTCTCCAAAAATATTTATTATTTCATTCTATATTATAGTATCAACGAAGCTCATGCATGTTTGTTCTCAGCAAATGATTGTGAATGTGAAATGCTTTGTTTCCTCGTTACACAGAAAATGTAACAACTGAAAAAAAAAAAAAACAACCTCCTATGAATGGATTTGTAAAGAATGCTTTAAGTACTTTTAAAAGTGCCAGGATTTACCACTGAGCCATCTGTATAGTCCAATAAACAAGGGTGGCATCTTTAGTTCTGTTTTAAAGGTAATTGTGACATTTGGATCTCTTGAAAAGTCTATGTATTCTTATAATTGAGTTCTTATAATTGAATCAATGCAGCCACCTTGTATAATATAAGTTCCCTTAACATGAAAATAGTCCAGTACCCATAATGTGAATGAGTTGGAAAGAAAGCTAATTAAACTGGTGTAGATTTGCTTTAATCCCTTTAAGAATATACAATAATTGCAACTTTAACAAGTACTCTGATACTGCCTTGTGGAGTTTTAATTAATAGATATGGATGGTCTCTCTAATTAGCTCATCAAAACACTCATCTGAGCAGTGTCAACCCTACATATGCTGCCTTTACACTGTTTGTGAGTAAACAGGTACTTGGAAAACATTTAAAGATCGAGTGTGGGTCTTCGGAGAATCTCAGCCCTTCTCATTATGTGGTTAACTGTTTTTTTTTTTTTTTTGCCAACCTTCTCTTTTGTAATGGAGAAACAAAGAACAAAACCAGCAATCTAATGGGTTTGATTGTATCAGGTAACATACTGACCCAATCCAAATGCGCAGAGATCAAATTAATGTTTTCTGAAGCTATAATAGAGAGAAGGTAATTGCCACACCGTGGAGCTACCACACCATGAAGAAGCCTTGCTCTCAAGTGGGCAGCCCCAAATATCTAATTTTACCAAGAGGCAAAACATTGATTATTTTTCCTTTTCTTGGCAGACCTGGGGATGGAACCCAGGTCTTTGTACATGCCATGCTCTAGAACGTAGCCACACCCTTTGCACAAGACATTAACGTCCTTGATTTAGAATGTAGTTGGTACGGGTAGTTTAGTAAAGCCGGGCTTCTCTTTCTGTTTAATATCTTTGAGTCTTAATTCTATGGTTTTTGGAAATAAATGAGCAATCCAATTTAAGAAAAAGGCAAGAGGAGCTAGAGAGTGGGCAAATGGGAAAATGAAAATATTTTAAGGATAAAGAAACTAACAACCATGATAGCTATTTGAATAGAGGTCCTTAAGCAGTTCTACATGGTTGCACATACATTTGAATTTCTAATGCATGGATCTCATGAGTAAGAACAGAGTATTTCTATTCTCCAGAATGTTTAACACTTCATTGAGGACTTTTCCACTCATTTAAGATTGATTATTGAATAAGTTCCCCATCCCTCTTTATGTCTGTCTTTCTTTCCCCCTGTCTGTCTCCCTCTCTCCCTCTCCCTCTCTCTTTCCCTTCTTCTTTCCTCATTCCCTTTCTCTCAGCAAAGTTCCAGGTTCTTTCAAGATCTGAGACTACAAAGCAAATAAAATAGAGGCTTACAAATGGTATCAGCTCAGCATATGTGAGGGAGCCTGCATGCATGCATCTGTGTGTGTGTGTGTGTGTGTGTGTGTGAATGTGTGTGTGTGTGTGTGAGTGTACATGTAATTAAACTTTGATTATCATAAAATTATCTATAATACTGAAGGAAATGTCAGCTGAAAAAAACTAATGCCATCTCATTCAGCTACCTGGGGTCTGTCTGGAGCATCTTCCTCCAATTTGGATGATGGGAACTTCTTTCCATTCTGGGAGGAGTTTGAACTTGCGGCCCAAACACTGTTCAATCAGTTCTTCAATCTGTGCTTCCCTATGGTTGCCACTTTGCATATTCAGGATTAGCTTTCAAATTTAAGGACTCAGGGAGGGTTAATTTCCAGGGCTGATAAAGTATTAGGTGAAGAACTAAGTGTGAAAAAAAATTCACATACTGCATCCCAATTTCTCAGGCAACTGAGAATGGTCTGTTTTATAAGACTGACCAATGCCGATGATATTTTCAAAGCTTAGGTGACATTGACAGAGGAATAAGAAATATAAACATTTTAAACATGGCCTTTGGGGCAATAGGTGACAGGAGACCTCCATGGCAGTTTGCCCTTTTTTTCAGCTCTTGCCCTTGGCTTTTCTACTTGGTTCTTTCCCGAGGCTTTTGAAGAAAACAGGAGACACAGATGAGCTGCATAGTGACTTCACACACCTCTGGCTGGTGCACGTGACATAACAATTGTCTAGGTCCCCTTCCCTAGGGGACACTAAGTATTATTCTGGACTATAGCCTGAATAGAAAGACTGAAAAATTGTATTATCATAAGTTTCAGTGTCTTTTGCTTTGGTAAGTCATTTGTTAGATTGTGCCTCCGTGGTTTGCATAGCCGGCCGTATTGGTTTATGACTTATCTATAAAGCACTCTGGGTCCTATGTCAGCCGAGAGATGTCATTTTCGAGGTCTTTTCACCTTCTGGGTTATGATCTCCTTCTCCAGTTACATAGCTGACAGTGTCCCTTCCTCCCTTTCTCTAGTCACCCACGCCTAGAAGGCTACCAGGAAGATGATCGTTGGCAGTTGTAAATGCCCAGGAGTGAGCAAGATGAGCTTTAAAAGGATCATGTTTAAAAAGCAAAGTGTGATTGATCTAGCCTCTGGTTGCAAACCTCGGCCTCCTCATATGGTCCCAGTTCATTCCGTCTGATACCTTCATGGCTTTTAACTATTTCAAACACCAAATATCCCTGTTCTCTCAGACTTTTAGACTTGTTGATCCTATTTAGTTTTTGAAGTATGAGTATATTGACATACATTGGTAACACAGGTCACAGGAACCTCCACAAAGAGGGACATAAGAGATTGGCGGTAGGCTAGAAACTGAATGAGGAGGACTCAAATGTTTACCTAAATTTCTTATAAATACCTGGGAGGGAAGTGTTCTATTTAAGGTCATAGAGAATGTTTCAGCCAGTTCCAACACATAGGCCCTTCCTGAATTTAACCTGTTTTTTTTATTCAGCAATAGGCTAATGTTGGCTAGATGAATTAATCTAGTTTAGCAAAAATTTACTGCCTAGCTTTTTGCACCAAGAATTGCTGATACACAAAGTCAGTGTAAGCACACACACACACACACACACACACACACACACACACACACACACAGCCATTTATGCACTAACCTATTTACATCCATACTCATAATGTCACACAGACACACACACACACACACACACACACACACACACACGGGCACTCACACATCTACCACATCCTAATACATAGCCACAAATGCACACACACATATATACATATACGCATTCATATGTTTATACACACCTACCCATCCATGCATATATATACACACATATACTGACATGTCCATTTTCACATACACGCGCATACATATCCATATTCACTCATACATTTATACATGTATGCATACCGAGATGTAGTAGCCGGGCCTAGATAAGTTATTGCTAAGCAAAGAAAGGCATTATTTTTTTCCCTGCTAACTTTAGACATGTCTTAAATATATCTGTCTTATCATTGTTTTCTAAGCAACCATGGCTTACTTTGAAAAAAACTGTTGTTCACTTTGAAACCTACTTGTCCTCCAGAGTTAGTAGCTCTCATTAAAGACCAGCTTCTAGAGGCAAAGGAACGTAATTATAACTAGGATAGCAGCGGATAACTTTTATTACTAAGCTATAGGTACTAAACACCTAGTTAGTGAAGCAAACTTGTTTGTTAATGAATGCTCTAACTCCACTCCAGCCTGTACTGCATTGGTGGAGACATGGAATGTTTACGGGATTAAAGGCTTTCCTAACTCATTGGTGTTTGGTTCTTGACTTCCTTTGGGTTCTTTCAAGGCGCACATTACAAAAGACGTAGAGATCTTGAGTTTTATACTAACATCTTTGCACTCAAATAAATCACTTAGTCCTAATCTGCCCAGAGTTTTCTTATGGGAAACTGCTATTTCTCTGAATAAAAAGGCTCTCAGGACTTAGGCCTGTACTGTTACTGAGAGGAGATGGGAAGAAAGGAGGACTCCTAAGAACGGAGAAGCGGTAGAAGGAGTCTCAATACAGCTGTGAATAGAACAAGAAACAATAACCCAAGTAAGAAATGGAGTACAGCTCTGTAGGAGGCACTTCAGCACTTGTGCTCTCAGAGAAGTGCTAGGGAAATTAGGGGTGTTAAACACACAGGGTTGTCTTTTCAAAAGGAGAGATGGATAACCTGTTTTCTGCCCAGAAGAGGGAACCAGGTGATATAGCCTGGTGACCCTTGTGCCATTTGTATAGCGAGGCCACACTGGTTCCTCCAAGCCCCTTGAGCAAGGTTATGTCAGTTAATTGATAGTGCCGTCTTATTCCAGAATTTTATCAGGAGCGCTCTTTACCTTGAGCCCACTTCTGTAAATCTACCTATAGGAAAGACATCGCATGTACTTTACAAGAGTTTCAATGTAGTTATGCCTTCAACTTTGTTGTAGGCAGGGAGTTGAGAGAATCATCAGCAGGAAACTTCCTTTCCAAACTGTGCTGTGCTTAAGTAGGCCTGAAATAAACTACCCAGTGTTAGACTCTCAAAAGCCTGAACCGATACCAAGGACTGAGTCATGTTGAACCCAACTTCCTCATTCCCTCTCATGAATCAGCACTCTGCTGGCCTTGGTGGTCATGGAGATTCCCCAGTCTTAACAGGGTATTCCCACAGGAAGAAACACAAGCTTATGAGAAACACTTCAACGTTCAATATCCTCAGGTATCAGGGAGATGCAGATCAGAAATACTTTTGAGATTTCATCTTCTCCCAGCCATAATGACCAACATTGCTAAGACAAGTGACAGCTCATGCTGGAGGCAATGTGGGGTAAGGGAGAACAACTCATCCATTGCTGGTGGGAGTGCAAACATTGACAGCCACTATGGAAATCAGTGTGTTGAGTCCTCAGGAAGCTGGGATTATGTCCACGTCAAGATCCAGCTAAACCACTCTTGGGCATAGAGTAGCCAAAGGATATGACGCACATGTGAACTCACAGAGGCGTTTGCAGCATGAACAGGGCCTGCGCAGGTCTTTACCAGGTGGACTGTCATCAGTGAGAGGGGAAATGGACACAGTATCCCACCCCAACCCAGAACCTATTTCCAACTGATAACTGCTTAGAGATGAAAAGAATTGGTTTTCTTCAACAAAAGAGTCTCCCGGGTATACAGATACTTTCCAGGCGATGATCCATGCCCAGGTGTAGATACAAAAAGAATTCAGTGACACTTTTGGAGTTTCTCTGTGTCACAATGCTTTGTCCCTCTGTCAAGGCTTCCTTCTTTCCTTCCTTCCTTCCTTCCTTCCTTCCTTCCTTCCTTCCTTTCTTCCTTCTTTCCTTCCTTCCTTTCTTCTTCCTTCCTTCTTTATTTCCTTCCTTTCTTCCTCCTTTCTCTCTGTCTCTGTCTGTTTCTGTCTCTCTGTCTCTGTCCCTGTCTCTGTCTCTCTCTCCCTCCCTCTCTCTCTCTCTCCCTCTCTCTTTGTCTCTCTCTCTTTGCCTCTCTCTCTCTCTCTCTCTCTCTCTCTCTCTCTCTCTCTCACCTTACTCCTAGTGTTATATAGCATGGCTTCTGGTTTTGTGCTTTTATGAGATTTCTGTGTGGGTGATCATGTATGTCTCTGCCTCTATATGTGGTTTTTTAAGCTTTTTATTTGGCTTTTGTCCTTTCCATTTGTTTTATCCTATTCTCATTTGCCTGTTTTATTTTGTTATTATTATTATTATTATTATTATTATTATTATTATTATTATTATTATTAATTTGGGGTGCCTGTTTGTACTCTAATGAGAGAGAGAGAATCAGAGGGTGTGGATTTGGGTAGATGGGGAGGTGGAGAGCATCTGGGAGGAAGTTGGGAAAACATAATCAGAATACATTCTATTAAAATATATTTTCAATAAAAGTAAACAAGAAGAAGCAGAAGGTTGGGGGGTGTTGCATCCCTGGTTGCTGCTGATTTAGGTTTTCAGGAACACGATGGTATGTGTGTGGTTATAATGATGATGTGCCTACTGGACTCCATTGATGTGTCCTCATTAGAACTCCCAACAGTTATGCCTTCCCAGGATGTGGTTTTTCTTAAATCTTTGGGGGAAAACAGAGAGAGGGGAAAAAAGGCAGAGAAAATGGAAGCTTAGTGTGGGCTGCTAACAGGAAACATTTTACAAAACTACCCCTTGAATGGCAATTGAATCGACTCATTGTCATCAAGCTTCAGGAGAATGAGTTCTTGCATTTGGCAAAGTTGAGTAGGAAAGGCTTTAATTTTATTCTGGCCATGGTCCAATGACAAGAATCTTTTCAAGTGGGGAATTATAGAGCGGGACTGAATGCCTCCAAGTGAACTCCATGTAGGGTAAGCTCTTTAGCGGAGGGTCACTGCTTGCTAATGGCAACTTGGATGAAGAAGTGTCTCAAATCCTTGAGAATGTGAGGTTAGCAAGCCAGGCATCCATGGACCAGCTCTCTGGGTCACTCCAACAACAAATGATAATTTGACGCATCCCGAGGTTACAGAAATGTAATTATTCAAATGTTGCATCTTGTCGCCATTGGCTAAAGGGCTCAAGATAACGCTATGTAATGGTGAAGCTTGCAGATGTTCCTATTCCACAATCCTTCAGACTCATCTCTTGATCAATAGATTCAACGTGAGTGAATCTTTTAAGGCAAGCGATATTCCAGAACTTTGTTCTTGTCTACGTAGCATAGAATAGTTGGCTATTTAATAAATCAAGTGAGACCTTGGACACATTTCACAGTTTGCGTTTTAGGGGCTGCTTATCGAGAGTGAGTCAGGATTCTCACTTGAATGACCTGCCAGTCAGGAGGATGAAGTGAACTCATTGCATTTTTGTTAAGGATATGAAGGGATGGAGAAAGGTATTATTGTCTCATAGAAGGCACCGAATATTTTCCAGACTTGGTAGCTTAGAAGAGGAAAAGAGAGATATGGATTTTTTCCTTTAATCTTTTTTTTTTTCTTACTGTGTGTTTGTTCAGAAACCTGATTGTTTTCCATGTACCAGCTCCACCGAGTTTGATATTTGAACTCATCCTCAGAGTGAAACACTGCTCTACTTGCCCAGCAACAGAACAGAAATGCTTCTATTTGTCATTTATTTCTATCAATCTACATTTTCTGTTGTACTGTCTGCCTCAAAGCCCATTCTCAAATCGAGTTCTGAGTGTCTGACACCCTGGCATGATTGCTCCCTATTTGGGGGGAATTTACTCGAAGTTGGGTTGTGAGGAATGGATCCTCACATGATTCTTCTGCTAGAGCCCCATGACTCACCAGAGAAGGAAGCAGAATTAACTGGAAGCATCTGCTTGGCTCAGAATTCCTACACTGAGGGGCGGTGGAAATTAGGCAGTGTATCAAGGAGCAGTTAATGTGCATTGACTCCATCTACTTCCAGCCCTGACTTCTGTGACCTCCTGTGAGCCAAGAAAGATCAGGGTCATCATACTCATCCCACAAAAGTAACACACACCACAGATCTTTGCTTTGGAGTGTACCCTACCCAGAAGCTCTCTTGAAGCACTCACAAGCACAACACGGTCCAGTGTAACTAAGGCATCATCATTTCAGAAAACAAATTCAAAAGGGCGTCTAGTGTAAGGCCTGCCAATACCGGGGCCCTTGAATTTGCATATTAGCATCAGCCAGAGATGTTCAGGGAAATGCAGATTGTCAAATTCCTTTCTTTTGCCTGCCCACTCAACCTCTGTGGTGGGATCTGCAGTGCTTTTGAATGGGGGCTTCTTTCCAGAGGGACTGAAAACATACCAAAGTCTAAGAATCAGTTCTCCGAGGGTTAAGTGACTGGGGGAGAATATACCATGTTTAATTAACTGTATGATGACTGTAATCGAATGATTAATTATCTTGTACCTGTCCTCTTGCTCTTACTGATCTGCCAGAGGGCACTTGCAAATGAAATTACTATTTATAGCATCTATGGAGTCACTATATGGAGGAGGAAGCATCAAAACTGCATCCTTTCTGTATTCACAGCAAAGAGGAACACATTGCCCATGGTCTGGTGTTCATATTCTTTGGCTGAACACATGGGACAAGGACAAACCACACTTCTCTAGTGGTTTTTAATGCACCCGAAACCTCAGGATGTCTTATTCGGAGATAGCTAGACCCCCCACCCCCCAGCCCCAGAGTTTCTGATTTCATAGGCTTGGTCATCAGCATTACTCAGTGAGTTCTGAGCAAGGGTGTTATGCTGGTTCAGGGACCATCCTTGGAGCAGCAATGTTCTAGAACATCTCTACACTATCAGCCTGCATGTGAGCTTCTGCTTCTTCGCTTTCTGTTCTCTCCTGTTCCACATTTAGCTTGCCTGTGATTTCTCCTCAGAGAGTTCAGCCCACATCAGATGGGGCATGATTTTTAATGCGCGGGAGCCTGCTGAGCCCTCCATTTCCTGTCAGGATATTGTTCAGAGTCATAATGCACTTTGTCATTTTCTTTTTCGTTCTCACACTTGGTTTTTCTGTTTTCTTTTTTCCTTTTTTTTTTAAGAGTTGGCACTCAGCTGTTATGTCAGATGAAACTCAGCTGCTTTCTTGTTGAAATGTTTGTAGCCTCACGTGTCTCGTGTCTCACCTCTGCTGCTATATGGATCAGTCACTAAGTTGTGCAGGGAGTTTGCCCCTTTGTTCTGATGGAACTGATTTATTCTTTTTGGACAGAACAACTTAAAGCATATGCAGTGCGTTGCCTATTTCCTTTACCACCAGAGAACAAGAGCTCTTTATGATAAGGGACAACTTTAGTCTCAAGGTCTGCTTGGCTTGGATTGAAGTCTGAGATAGGAAGACAATAGTGCTAGATGCCCAGGAGATAGCTTTGTCAGTAAGGCATTGGTTTGTTAGGCGTGAGGACATGAATTTAACCCCAAAACTCATATGTAGGAACAAAACCAAAACAACAACAACAAAATGGTTGGCTCTAATCACAGTGCTTAGTGGGTGGGAGAGAGGCAGATCCTTAGGGTTCACTGGCTAGCTAACTCAGCTTAATGGTGAGAAATTCTGTTTTAAAAACCAGGGAGATGGCACCAGAGGATATAGCTTACAAAACTGTTATCTAGCTTACACACACACACACACACACACACACACACACACACACATACACACACACACACACACACACACACACACACACACACACACACACACACACAGACACATAAGCATGCACCCACTCATGTACCCACGAGAACGAGCACGCATGCACATGCATGTGCCCAGGTGCATATGTGTGCTGGAATGTCTTAATGACAGTTACAGGCTTGCGTGCCCTGTTGTTGAACTCAGTTGCGATGGTGACACTTTCCCCTGAACTCTTGGAAGACATTCTTTGAATACAGGTGGTTCATGTTACCTGTTTTTTTTCTTTTCCTTGAATTTAAACAGTCACATAACTTTTTATGGTCCTCACTAAACTTGTATAAGAGTCCATTAATTTGAGACCCATCTCGCTCACTCAGTGGTCGTAGGTCACTGAATTTGCCAGATTTTATTTCCTTCATTTATAAAACGCAGATAATGGTGTCTGTACTGTTTATTACATAGAACTAGTGTGAGGCTCTCAGTGATATCTCAGGAAGTGTTTTGTAAATTCTCAAAGGGTGTACCATCCCGAAGCATTATTATTGGTGTTCATTACAGTCCTCTGCTTTGTCGGGACACAGAACAGACTCTTAGGATGAGATATCTAGCTTGTTTGTGTGCCACCTTTATAGATCCGAGGAAGCTGGCACTCAAGTGGCGTGTAATTAATGTCTTACTAGATAGCAACCAAAGAAGATGGAATAGACTTGAAAGCTTGCTAGTTGTTGGGTTTTAACAGTCAGGAGCTTAGAGTAATGGCTTCCCTTCAAACTTCCATTCAAATCCCAAACTTCTTGTGATTGAGACAGATATGTGTCAGGGGGTGTTGCACATATAATTTAAAGAACAGGCATTTTAGGGAAATAAGGTTCCTGGTCTTTGGAGATGCCTTTGTAGTTTTTGTTTGGTTGGTTCAACAACTGAGACTCTTCTTCATTCTATCTACTGAGACAAAGGGCAGAGTGGATCAGGATCTTAGGTTTTTGGAGAGAGGTGGTTTAAAGTGGGCAAGTATGTGTGTTTGTGGTGTCAGAAACCAGGTTTGTGAAATGCTAGAATCTATTTTATGGGGTTCTCATGGTATTCAGAATGTTAGACATATAATTTACAGGGGATATTGTTTTAAATAAAATGGTTTGAAGTCAGTTCGGTAATAGGTTTGAAAACTATGCATGCTTTCCAAATATATATGTATCAAAAAGTTGCCAGAACAAGTGTGGGAGGCTACCCCCACCCTCCCAATATTTGCTGGCTAGCTGACGGTGAATTAGTCAGTTGACATCTCCAAACTTTAGCTTACTGATCTACAAGACATAAACAATAAACACTAGCTTGTTTATCTTCTTCTGAGACACAGATGAAAATACTGCCAACAAAAGAAGTTTGTCAGCTACAGAACACAGTAGAGTGCAATATCTCATAGCTGCTCTTTCTCTGCGGACTCACATGTAGAAGATAGTCGTAATTATTACAAATTTCTGAAAACTTTGCATCAGATGCAAGAATCTGTTGGCAGGACCAATGCTAAGCAGGCACGTTCTGTAGCTCTTCGTTCCCATGTTAAGCCTCTTGGAGGGTCAGAGAAGAGCCGTCCATCCTCCCTACGAAGTCAGCTTCTTTACCACGACCTGAAGGAAGAGGTGGAAGCCACACCCTTCAGATTCCTCAGTGATTCAGACTTGGGAGGAGAACTAACACTATGAATGGCAGAACTGCATTTCAAACCCATCTAGACAAGGACAACGATGTGTGCAGGCTGGAGGATAAAATAGAACAAAGATATAAATACAGTCCTTCAGAGCAAAGATAGCCTATTGCGTGAATTCAGGAAAAGGGTGTTCTGCCTCTGAGGAATTTGATACGAAACCATATGGGGATTTAGGATATCTCTAACCTCAAATAGAATGAGGTGCATTTGTTTCTGGAGGAAAATGCCAAATAGAAAGATACAACTGCTTTCCAGAATGTCGCGATGTTCAAGATGTTCAGACATTTAGCTACTCAGTCAAGAAATTGGGGTTCTTGTCCTCGTAAAGGAAGTGTCTCCCTGTGTCATCCTCATCAGGCCATTTACTGTCTCTACTTTTAGAGTTTTTTTTTTTTTCCTTTATCAACTGTTTCCGATAATTTGTGACTTTGTGTTGCGTGATTTAAAAAGCCCACCTTCTCCTTTGCAGATCGTTTTTAATAAAAACAATTTTAAATTAGTCTTTGACAGATCTATCTATCTATCTATCCATCCATCCATCCATCCATCCATCCATCCATCCATCCATCCATCCATCCATCCATCCATCCATCTATCTATCTATCTATCTATCTATCTATCTATCTATCTATCTATCTATCTATCTATCCATCTATCTATCCATCTATCCATCTACCAATCTATCTATCTATCTATCTATCTATCTATCTATCTATCTATCTATCCATCCATCCACCAATCCATCTATCTATCTATCTATCTGCCTGTCCGTCCGTCTGTCCATCTATCCATCCATCCATCCATCCATCCATCCATCCATCTATCTATCTATCTATCTATCTATCTATCTATCTATCTATCATCTATCTATCTATCTATCTATCTATCTATCTATCTATCTATCTATCTATCTAATCTATCTAAGACATTAAGACATTTTGACTACAGCCACCCTTCATTATCTTCTGGTATGACCTCCTGCTCCTCCTTAACCCATCCCCCTTTTCAACATACCTTACTCTCTCTTATTTCCATGTCTGTTCATTTTGAGTTTGATCAGGGTTTGCATACAGGAACATGAGGATTAACAGGCCCACTGGTGGCTTAACAGTGCCTATAACTGAAGAAAATGACCCCTAGCAGAAATTATCATCCTCAGGAAGGGATGGGACCTCATGAGACCCTCCTCTATGTTCACGGTCTCTGTCTCCCACAGATCTTATGCAGGTACCCACAGCTGTTGTCATGAGAGCAATGGCCACGTTGTATTCAGAATCAGTACCTCTCCATTCTCCAGTTCTTTCTGACCCTTTTCTGGATGCCCCCTGAGCCATGATGGGCATGTACGTGGGAGGGTGGTAGTGGCGTTGTTATAGATGTCCAATTAGGATAGAGGGCTACATGGCTCCTTACTCTCAGAATTTTCACTGGTTCACTATGGTGACTGATACCCAGTGTAGAAAGAAACTTCACTGACCAAGCATGAGGGACTGCCACAATCTATGAGTAGAATAAATATTTACAACATTTTTGGCACGTCCATTTAGCAAAACAGAGACAGCGGTAGTAATTGCCCTCTATTTGTATTCTTTCCTGTGTACTTTATCACATTCAGAAGATTGTTCTCAAAACAGTCATGCAATTAGTAAATCAAAAGGATCATCAAAAGGAGCCTAGCAGGTTGGTACTGGGGCAAGCGTGGTCTACTTCCGGGTAAAACCTTGGTCACTTTTCTCCCCTTGGTGTCCTGAATAGCACCTTTCACACTGGGAAAGCCAGGGAAGAGGCGTCTAGATTTTTTCCTTTTTTTTCCAGCCTGACTTTGTTATGTCCTGCAACCAAGAAACATAGTATCTTCATCAATAGGGTTCTTTAGACTTTTGTAATCTGGATGTCTTTTGCTCACAATGTGCATTTGGGCACGTCCTTCATGCAGAGCTCCTGGAGAGGGTCAGAATCCCTGGATCTAGAAGTATAGATGGTTTTGAGCAACTACGTGGATTTTGAGGAATGGAAATTAGATGTTCTGCAAGAGCAATGAGTTCTCTTAATCCTTGAGCCATCTCTTTAGCCACATGCAATAGAATCTTATAGTACGGTTATGGCAGACAAGTGATGATTGAGGTCTGGATTGCTGTGGGACCTCCATACCTAACAACCCGTGGCCAGCACTGGGGGTTTTGTTTAATTGCCTGTACTATCTGGGAGGGAACAGCGTTATCCTCCCATGCAGATTACTTCAAATTTTTTTTCACTTGTATTTTTGGAGACTTGATATATCCATAGATAAGATAACAAACTTAAATTATAGAAAAATTGGTGAGACCTAAAATTAGTACAGGTATACTCTCTCTTTTCGTTTCTTTTCTTTTTCTTTTTGGTGAAACTTGCTTTAAGTAAATTTCATTGGCCTAGTCAGTAGTTTTTTTTTTTTTTTTT